>NC_143577.1:26004189-26164057 GCF_048544385.1 Mastigoproctus giganteus | reverse complement strand
CTTTATTTTTTAAATTAAAAAAAATATTTTGCCCATAAAATTCCAAATTTAGCATGAAATCATTATCAAAAATAAAATCAGAATTTTAAAAAATTCATGACAAAAAATTGTGAAAAAATCAAAACAAAATAGAGACACTCATTTTTATTTACTTTTTCTTTATTTTATATTTTTTTAATGCAGCAACATTTATTTATGAATAATTTGATTCAATTTTATCAACTTATTGAATTTCAGAGAATTTATTCAGTTTCAACTATTGTTCAGCTTTATTCAGTTTCAGACAAATTGGAAAACTCATGCTAACAGGTATGAATTTTTCTTCTGATTTCTAGAGCTATTTTCTTACCACCATCTGATATAAACTGCATTTACAATTAGAAACACAGATGTTATATGGTAGATTTGAAGATTTCTAGAAAATTCATTCATAAATGGAGACACATTTGCGAATGCCTCAAAACTGTATACACACACATTGTACATCACTTATTGTGTTCGTGGAAAATTTTACTATTCATGTAATGTTATTAATTTTATGAAGTCCCAATCAGACATATACTAATACAAAGGAAAAAATGACATTTATTTTAATCATTGCTTCAGTTTTCATTATTGCTTATTTGCAGTTTATGCTTGTGCAGCAGAAGTGATTCTATAACATACAGATTTGTTCTTGAACTCAAATCACATTGAATGTATAACTACTGCTATTGTTTCATACAGTTATATATATATATATATATATATATATATATATAATATAAAGTTAAATAAATAAATTTAATAAAATTTAATAAATTTTTACTATGCATTTGACAGATGGTATGCAAAGTCTATATTATTATCTACACACACACACACACACACACACACACACATATATATATATATATGTATATTATATGTGTAATGGAGTCATCATGCCTAAATTAAACCCCAAACACAAAAGATATTAGTGCTTAGTGCCATGCATGGGCTGAAGGTTAAGAGGATGAAAGAGGATAGTTGTTGATATTAGACTTGAATTTTTGTATTGTAATTTTCAGAAAATACATGTGAAGGGAGGTTATTCCAGAAAATGGAGGTTGAAGGGATAATTGAGAAAGAAGAAGAAAAGTAAAAAGATTATTTGAAAAGACTGAAGGGAATTATAGAAGCCAATTTCAGAAGAACAGTGCCCATGGTAGTATTTGTAGAAAAGGCATGCAGCAGAAACAGAACGTTTATGAGACAGTACATCTGCACTCCTTTGAATGGAGTCTAGAAGCCTAAGAGAGGTTATAGGGGCACTGCCCCTGGTGTGGGAACAGAATTCCACGGTAGGGCAGATTTGAGATTTTTATAGGGTGAGTAGCTGTTTAGAAAAAAAGTAATGCCAAGCATGAAAGAGAAAACCCAGTTAAATTTTAGATGCAGAGGACGAAATATTTGTGATGTGCTTACACCAAGAGAGTGAGATTAGAAGTCAGGGTAATCCCTAATAGAGATATGAGATCTTGTCTAAAAATCTGAGTGTCATCGAAAACACATAGGAGCAGAAGATAACTTAGTTAATTTTTTGCTATAGATAACTTTGATAACTTTTTGCAAGATATAAAACATGACTGAGTTTTCAGATTGAAATTAATTAAGTTATCTTTGCTCTACAGAATTACCTAGAGATCAGTATTTAAGGAACTGGTGATGGATGTTTGAGAAGTTGAAGCTGCTTGTGCAGGACAAGGTTTCTCAAACTGGAAGGGAAAATGCAATATGCTATCATCAGTAAAACTATGAATAGGATATCCAGTCAGTGGAAGAAGGTCATTAGTATAAAGGAGGAAAAGGGTGGGAGAAAGAACCGAACCTTGGGTAACACCAGAGTTAGCGGAGAAGTTAAAAGACAGGACCATCTACTGTTACCCACAGTGACAGGAGATGGGCCAGAGAGGAAACTAGGTATCCAGTTATAAAAAAACTGTTCACAATCCATAAATGGAAGCTTATTTAGAAGGCCTTTATGCCAAACGTGATCAAAAGCCTTTGGAATGTCAAGAGCAATTGCTTGAGTTTCACCAAACACTTCTATTGAATTTGTCCATAGATGAGTAACATAAGCCAATATATCACCAGTGCATCATCACTGATGAAATCCATATTAGCTGTCATTGATCAGATGGAAGATTTCAAGATAGTTAGCAGTTGGCTGTTAATCTCCATTACTTTAGAAAGGGGCGCCTCCGTAGCCAGGTGGGCAGGAGCAGCAGTGCGTAGCACACACTTCTTGATTAGACTGGGGTTCGAGCCCGTGACCACCAAATACGGAGAATGCGCAAAGGTCAGAGAATGGCCACCGCATATACCCGGAGCAATATGGCCTTAGTTGCTAAAAGCCAAATAACAACAACAACTTTAGAAAGAGTAGAAGCAAGTGCAATGGGACAGTAATTGTCACCCTTTTTAGGAATTGGCTGGATATTAACAAATTTCCTAGCAGAAGGAAAATTTAGTTCCAGTGAAATAAGAAAATGTAAAAAGGTGACACAAAACAGGAGTAAGCTCAGGAGCACAGGTTTTGAGAACAAGAGGAGAAATAATATCAGGTCCTGGAGTTTTCTTGGCATCAAGATTGTTCAGAGTTCTTCTGAAATCTTTTTGACTGAAGACCACAGGAGACATTGAGTGTAATGTACTGGGAATTTTAGGAGATGGTTTGCCAAGGTCATCAATACCAGAGTTAGAACACAGTTAAGATGCAAATAATTTCGCTTTATCTTTAGCTGAGATCAATACTGACTTGGACAAAAATGCAAGGTTACTACCTTAGCCTGATCAAAATCTACTATTGACTGATTAATAACTATTTTGCAATTGTTGCAATCTTCGTGTAAGCATAAAATGAATCTGGAGATTTGGATTTAAGCCAATTGTGATATGCAGCATTCTTATCTTGAACAGCCTAAGCACATTTATTGGAAAACCAAAGTTTAGAATAGGACGAGATTTTAAGGTGGAGGATGGAATAAAGAATTTAATCTGTACAAGAATAATTTCACTTAGATGGTCTTAGCAAACATTGACATCAGAAGATTTGAAACAGTAATCCAACAAAGGAATAGAAGAAATCTCACAGATCATCTCATTTTGCATTCTTGTAGTGCCAAACAACATGAAGCTAAGAATGGCCATGAGAGGCAGGTTCCATTGTAGATAAGATCATCAAGTGATGATATAAAGTGCCTAGACAACTCATCTTGACTGTGTACTCTGAAGGTTTGTTCATGAGAAGTAGATCGAGAGTATTGGGTGTGTGGTTAGGATTGTTTTTTATTCTGATAGGTAAATGAACAATCTGTGCATGGTCATCAATAACTGCAAAAGCCTCATCATCTCGATAAGCTGGGTCCATGTGAATATAAAACTCAAGCCAGCTGGAGTTTTAAACATTAAAATCACCAAGGAAGATTACCTCACTAATAGAAAAGTTGGATTTGAGAAAGTTGAGTTTCAAAAAAAGAAGTCAGAGTTCCAACTGAATAGTGGAATTCGGAGATGAAGGCAACCTGATAGAGATAACAGACGAATTTGACAGAATGGAGTAGACATTTTAAGCCAAAGAAGATCAAAAAGAGGAGACTGGAAATTACTAAGTGTCTGACTGGGAATATCAGAGTGGACATATGCACAAGTACCACCTTTGAAGCACAAGGAATTGTACAGTGAATAATTAGGAAAACTGAGTGAGCAGTGGTTGAACCAACTGATAAGTGAGATTCTGTCAGATAAACTAAATGGAAATGGACATCATTGAGATTGGCACTGAGACCATATTGTGAAATGAATAAGGAAGAGTTTGGGATGTTTAGATCTTTTTGCAGAAAGATTTTTCTATTAGTTTGACTATTCATGATGTATTCATTAGTAAAGAAAAGGCAAGGTGCGGGGACACATTGTTTGAATTAATGAAATTTTTGGATATGGTGTACACACACAGCAGGATATATCCAGTTCCTTGACATAACATGGCCTCGATAATTCCATCCCCCCCATACTCACTACTTGGACTCCCTCCATTCACTATCTGGCAGCATACAGGCAATGAGATTATACACTAGCTGATCCAGATGCTTCCTAGAGAGTTACTAATAGGCTGTGTCCAGTGGACTATCTAGTGGCCATCCTGCGAACACTTCTTTGAGCTATACCCTCAAAATATAAGGAAGGTTGGATCTTGCCACAATTGCCCATCATAACCTCAAAAGACATCAATCATACTGCATGATGGAAGAGATGAGTTCACCATCAGGTGTAGTATCCACATCACACAGTTGAATGCCGAACACTTGGTCTTATCAGGCAATACTAGGTGGTAGTGACTCTCGTCAACTGGTGCAAAACTACCATTTTGCTCATTGGAGGCTTATAGTGGTGAAAAATCATGTCTGCTTGCTTTCCAGAAGAAAGCAGACATGATTTTCACCACTATAAGCCTCCAATGAGCAAAATGGTGGTGGTGAAAATAGGGGCTTATAGTGGTGAAAATCATGTCTGCTTGCTTTCCAGAAGAAAGCAGACATGATTTTCACCACTATAAGCCTCCAATGAGCAAAATGGTGGTGGTGAAAATAGGGGCTTATAGTGGTGAAAATCATGTCTGCTTGCTTTCCAGAAGAAAGCAGACATGATTTTCACCACTATAAGCCTCCAATGAGCAAAATGGTAGTTTTGCACCAGTTGACGAGAGTCACTACCACCTAGTATTGCCTGATAAGACCAAGTGTTCGGCATTCAACTGTGTGGTGTGGATACTACACCTCGATTCCTGCTTATATTGGTTCACACCTGGGTGGTCAATACTAGGTGAAGTATTTCAGGACTTTCACATGGGATTTATACCTAGGGTTACTAAAAGTCCGACCATCGTGAAGGCACAGCAGAGGATTTAGTTGTCACAGAACGACCTGACTTCACAGAAATTTGCTCCACTTGACTCAAGTGTCACCATGTAGCAAGCCCTAGCTTATCATACCTGAGAGAATGTCTGTGACCAGCCTCTAGGACTGGTGTCATTACTCCATGAATGAAAATACTGTATCTGTTCTCCTATCAGTCAGACTTTTTTTTACAATAGAGCATTAACCCTTTTCTAATTCTTGTTGTTGACTTTCTCAAAGATATAGTGGACAGTCAAATTAAAGTATTTTTATAGCTTGATTTTAAACAAATCTTTCTATCTACTTCCACCTTTTTATGTACACATCTCTGCTCTTCATCAATGCACGTGAACAAGTACATTCTTGTCTCTTTAGTTATTGTTATCAATTAAGCTGTGTCCCAAAGTAATCAAAATACGTGGTGTCTGTATATGTATGTATATGATTTTGTCAGCTAGGATAACTCTTGAAAAATACACACACACTCCATCCTAAAAGTTTGGAAAAAGTTTGGAACTTTTTTTTTTTTTTTTTTTTAGAATCTATAGTACTTAGTACCATGCATGGGTTGAAAAGTTGAAAGAAGATACTTGTTGACCATATATGACAACAGGTTTCATTAATTTTTTTAAAGCTATAACAGTGTAAAGTTTAATATAAAAAACAACACACTACAAAGATTTTAAAGTTTTTTATTAAGCATTGAAAATTTTTTAGCAAATAATATTGAAATGATTAATATTAACAGCTATACTGATTTTCCGTTAATCATCCATGAGATTTTATTACTGCCTTTCACAAACATGGCATTCTGGCAATTAATTTTATAATAGTGTCTTGAAATAATAATATTCCAAGCATTTTGCAAGGTTTCCCATAAATTTTGTGAAGATGGACAGACTCGATGGTCTAGATCAGTGATTCCCAACCGGTGGTTCGCAAATGTGTTCCAGGGGATTCGCACTAAAAATTCTATAATGGCGTCTGCTTAGATTTATTTACATAGGTATATTATTCTAAACTACAAAATATATACATAGTAATAAACAATAAAGTAAAATAAAATTAAATAAAAAGTAAAGAATTGCCAAAGAAAGAAACCACATTTCCTACAATTCCTTATAATTAGTTTACTATCTAACAGTATATCATGTTAAATAAATATGTTTTCCGTATTAAATTTTTTTGATTCTCAAGCACCATTGTTATGTATAGGTACTTTTTTTTTTTTTTTTTTTTTTTTTAGAATCTATAGTACTTAGTACCATGCATGGGTTGAAAAGTTGAAAGAAGATACTTGTTGACATTAGACTTGAATTTCTGTTGATTGTAATTTTCAGGAAATACGTATGAAGGAAGGTTGTTCCAGAAAACGGAAACTGAATGAATAAATGAGGAAGATGAAAAGTTGGTTCTGTGAGTTTGAATTTGGACAGTAAAAGGATGTTGACTGGTTGCGGCACGTGTTTGGATTGCTTTGAAAGAGAGAGCGGGAATTACAGAAGCAAATTCAAAAGAACAGTGCTCGTGGAAGTATCTGTAGAAAAGCCATGCAGCAGAAACAGTACATCTATGAGACAGACAGTGGAGAGACTGTTAGAGATGAGACTGCCAGCGCTAGTACCACAGTGGTATTGTCACCGTCCTCCCCACACCGGGTGGATAAGGCCCGGGTTCGAATCCCATCGACGACACAAGGAATTTTAATGGGCTTGTTTTTACTCCGTGGCTGAGTTAGTCTGTCTCAATTGTAGATAGCAAGGTTTTTTTCCCCAAAAACTGGGGTTTTTTTCTTCCAGCAAAACAGGCAAATCGACCAGAGAACACACACACACACAATTTACAGACACAATAAATATATATGGATACATGTAATCATTTATGGGTGACCCTAACAAATAATTTGTTTTTGTTTTTTTTTTTTTTTGTTAGAGATGAGACATTAATTAACCCAACAGCCCTCTTTTGAATGGAATCTAGAAGCCCGAGAGAGGTTTCGTGGGCACCGCCCCAGATGTGAGAACAATATTCCATGTAGGCCGGATTTGCGATTTCTACAGAGTCAACAACAGTTTGAAAGAAAAGTAACGCCAAGAGAAAAAGAAAAAACCAAGTTTTTTAGATGCATAGGAAGCAATATTTGTAATGTGCTTTATGCCAAGAGAGATTAGAAGTCAGGGTAACCTGCAAGATCTTGCCTATAAATCGGAGCATCTCGAAGACAAACATAGGAGCAGAAGAATTCTTTTTTTTGCAAGATATAAGACAGGACTGAGTTTTAAAAGGATTGAAATTAAGTTATCTTTGCCCTACTACCATTTACCTGGAGATCAGCATTTAAGGAAATGGTAGTGGATATTCGAGAAGTTGAAACTGTGTGAGCAGGGCAAGGTTTCTCAAACTGGAAGGTGGAATGCAATGTACTATCATCAGCAAAATTATGGATAGGATTTCTGGTCAATCGAAGAAGGTCATTAATATACAAGAGGAAAAGAGTGGGAGAAAGAACTGAATCCCGTGGAACACCAGCATTAGTGGAGTAGTTAGAAGACAGAGAGCCATCTACCATTAACCAGCGAGCGGTCAGAGATAAAACTGCATACCCAATTACAAAAAACAGCTGGCAAACTATAGGATGGAAGTTTATTTAGAAGACCTTTATGCCAAACACAAAGATGTCAAGAGCAACTGTTTGTGTTTCACCCAATTTTTCCATTGAATTTGTCCATAAATGGGTAACATAAGCCAGAATATCGCCAGTGGATCAACACTGACGGAATCCATACTGCCGATTGTTGATCAGACGGAATGTTTTCTAGATAGTTTGAGTTGGCAGTTAATTGATTTCTCCATTACTTTAGAAAAATTAGAAGTAACTGCATTGGGACAATAATTGGATTGGAGGGATTTGTCACCCTTTTTAGGAACTGGTTGGATACGAGCAAATTTTCACGCAGAAGAAAAAACACCATTGGAATAAGGAAGTGAAAAAAGCGGCAAAGAACAGAAGTAAGTTCATGAGCTCAGGTTTTAAGAGCAAGTAGAGAAATACCATCAGGACCTGGTATTTCTTAGCATCAGATTCATCAAAATCCTGACATCCTTTTGACTGAAGACCACAGGTGGCACTGAATGGAGGAGTGTACTGGGAATGGTTTGAGGTGATTTACCAATATCATCAATACATGAGTTGGAAGAAAAATAGGATGTTAGCTGATCAGCTTTATCTTTGGCTGATGTTGCAACAGAACTGTCTGGTTTTGACAGAAGTGGGAACAAAGATGGGCAAAAATTGCAGGCAATAGTTTTGGCAAGAGACCACAATGGTTGGCTACCATTGGACAAGAAGCAAGTTTCCTACTCTTAGCCTATTCGAAATCTAGTTTGGACTGATTAATAACTGCTTTACAAAGTATAAATGATACTTAATAATTTTTATTATTACGCTATGTCACTTATAAAAACATAGTACAGTAAACCCCCGCTATTCGCGGTTTCGCGTATTTGCGATCGCTGATTTAATATAAAATGAAACCTAAAAAAATGTCAATTTTAAAGCGCCATGAAAACAGTGCTCAGTGGGTGGAGGGAGAGGGGTGACAAAATCGCGAGCGTGGATGTTTTTCGCTAATCCTTGTTCAGTATGTGTTATGCACTTGTAATGGAAGTTTTCATCGTTTGCTTTTAATTTGCTTATAAATTGAATAAATTTATCAATTTATAAATTGATATGCTTACAAAAGTGATAAATCTACCGTTTTGCAATGTAAAACAGACTTTTTTGAGTGTGTTAATGGACAAAAGTGACTTTATTGTGGACAAGTTCTTTCTAGCCCATACAAAAATATGGCTACGAATAACAAGAGAAATGTGAAAATATCAAAGAAGGTGATGGCATTAGCGAATAAAATTGAGTTATTAGACAAAATTTCTAATGGTGAAAGTGTCTCCTCAGTGGCAAAACATTATAAAATCAATGAGTCAACAGTATGATCAATCAAAAAATTGGAAGAAAAAATCCGCCGTTGTGTCCGTGAAAACGCGCTAATTGCTTCAAAAATTTGCTCTGTAACTCATCATGAAAAAATGGAAAATGCTTTAAATCTGTGGATAGAAGACCGAACTCAAAATAAAATTCCATTAAGTTCACTCATCATTTGTGAAAAGGCAAAACTCCTTTATCAACACTTTAGCGAAACTGGTGATAGCACTGGCGGGATAAGTTACTTTTGCTAGCAAAGGTGCTGGTTTTAAAGATTTGTTTGAAATTTCTAATAAATATTACATTTAATATTAAATTGTTTCTTATTTTTATTTCAGTGCCATATGCTTGCATTTCACTGTGTACTGTCTATGTACATAGTCATATTATGAAGGTACATATAATACATACATAGACAAAATTTTAGACTAGTTTTTCTTATATATTTCATACTTTGGAACGGAACCCCTTTATTATTATGGGAGCAACTATAATGGGGGTTTACTGTACTAGAAATATTTTATAATAAAAATTCAGAAATATTATATGATTTCAGAGAATTTAGGCTTTGTGGTTCACTTTAAAAATATTAGGTTGTGAAAGGAGTTCCCTAAAAAATGTTTACGTTGAGAGGAGGTTCGTGATAAAAAAATTATGTTGAAAGGGGTTTGCGAGTCAAAAAAGGTTGGGAACTGCTGGTCTAGATGATCCCATAAAAGCTCTGTTGAGTTCAATTCAGTTGGTTGGGATGGCCACGCCATAATTTGCAATACCCCCCCCCCCACACCTCCTGTTGTTTAGTTGCTAAAAAGTTCCTGCACAGCTTAGAGCTGTGCTTGTCATTGTCTTGTTGTAATATAAAATGTTTATCACAAAGTCAAAGTCCAGAGGATACTATGTTATGTTCATTAATGTTTTTATAGTCTTCTTTTCTTAAAATTCCTTCAGTTCTGACAATGTCACCCACTCCAAAAATACAGAAAGAACCCATATCATGATGGAACCATCACCATGCTTGACTGTAGGCACCAAACAATGTGGCACCATTTTTTTCTTTCGTTGATCGCCTCACATAAACTCTACACTTGGATCCAAAATTTTCAAATTTGGATTCATCTGTCCACACTACATTTTTTCACTCTTCAGTATCCAATGTTGGTGGCTCTTAGCCCAAGCCAATCATTTCTTTTGATTTTCTGGTTTTAATAAGGGCTTTTGGACCACTACACAACCATGAAGTCCTACTTCTTTAAGACAAAGTTTTACAGTGGACATTGACATGGGAATTTCTCTATTTCTATTGAACTCAGCTCGGATTTCAGGTGCAGTAAGTCGTTGATTGCATTTAGAAATCAGTGTTGTGGTCTTACCTTGTGATTCCATAGTTGTTCTGATCATGGTTTGTCATTTAAGCTGCCAGTCTCCTTGAATGTTGTTGAATGGTAGTTTATATTCCTTTAAATGAAACAGCTAGTTTTTGACCAATACTTCTCGTGGAATATTCTTTATACAGAGTTATAATAGCACTTCTTTTTTTCAACACTCAGTACCTTATTTCTTAGCATGTTTATCATGAAACACATGAAACTTACACCAAACACCCTTTTTGATCAAAGTTACAGTTCTTACACCTCAATTTATATTAGTGCAAAACACTAGAATCAGTTACAATCTTCTGTAATATTGAAAAAATACTCCCATTTTCTAGAATATTCTAGAATCATCTAGAGTGTTCTGGAATATTCTCAATTATTCTAGAAATTTCTTTAATATTTCTTACATATTATTTAAGTTTTTTGATTTTTATACATAATAGAAATTATTTTAAGAAAAATGAAATGTGATTCCAACTTTTAGGTGGGAGTGTGTATATATCTCTGTATACATTAAAAAAGTTTTCCTCCTAGTAATATTTATTCGAGCCAATGGGAGAAGACGATGAGACAATGCACAGGTAAATAATTACATTGTTGTCTTCCATTGAAAGACTGCCTCCATAATGTTCACCAACCTCGTGCACTTGTTTCCCTCTGTAATACATGACCGTGCACAGCATCATTTGATGTTCCATTGTGAACCCGATATAGTTTGTATATTTGTAAATAGTTTAGTATTTTATAAATTTTTTAAATATTTGTATAGTTTGTAAATATTTTAGTTAAATATTTTAGTCCTGCTCTTTTGGATGCAACAGTATTCCTCATGCCATTTGTTATTTTTTTTTTTTTTTTAGGAGCATTAGCAACTGAGGCCATATTGCTCCGGGGATATGCGGTGGTCATTCCCTGACCTTTCCGCATCCTCCGTATTTGGTGGTTACGGGCTCGAACCCTGGTCTAATCAAGAAGCGTGTGTTATGCACTGCTGCTCCTGCCCACCTGGCATTCCTCATGCATTATGGAACCCAAAGCAAAAGGCCTTTTCCTAAGTGACCTATGTAAAAGCAGGTTAATAATTACATAGTGATATTTATTCCACCTTGAGAATGCCACCTGGTGGGGGGGGTAGCCAATGGGAGAAAAGGGATGCGGATCACGTGCAAGTGGGCAGAGAAATTACGCCACTACAAATGAACAGGTAAATAATTACATAGGTTATTTCCTAATGACCTATGTAACACTTATTGCACCAGTGGTTTCCCACATCTGTGCCATCAGTACTCTTGTGATGAATACAGAACCTCTGTGAAAGCCATAAAAGTATTGTGTGTTGCATGTGTAGTTTAGTGATGGGTTCTGTTGTTTGTGCTGGCTTCTTGGCCGTAGGGCCCCAAGTGGAACTCCACATTGCCTACCACCACCACTGGGAGGTAAGCCAGGCTGTCCACAATACTCTGGCTGCTCTCCATCAGGGGTTGCCTGAGCTTCCTGATGGAGAACAAAAGAAAAAAAAGCATGAGTGAGGGAGATAGCTGAAGGAGGGGAGTAAAAGGGGGAAGAAAGAACATCGGTGCATTTCAACAGGTGTGTCTTTTACATAGAAAAGATTTGACTTACTCCATCATACCTCTACATTTTACATAGAAAGTGTGCAGAGGTTGCCGAGCAATGCGATCAGGAGTAGTACACATTAAAGTATTAATGAAAAGTATATTAAAGGTTGCAATTGACTATAGGGATGGAAGAGGCACATAATAAGATAGGTTATAGAATTACATCTTAAAGCACAGTGCATCCATAAAAGAATGTAATATAATATAATGTCAAGGCAAGTATTTAAACATTTGAAGCATTAATAAGAAGTTAGGTGTTAATTGTATAAAATGCCATGCTACAAAAAATAATAAAGAACAGTGAGAGGAAGAGAAGTGAAAGCTAATAGAATATGTAAAAAAATGTTTTTTACCTATTAACTTTACTTCTCTTTCTTCCTCAATTTTCTTACCATTCTTTAGTATTTCTTTTAGCTTTACATCCTATACAATTAACATGACTCCTAATATTGTATTAATGCTTCAATTGATTGTTTAATCACTTATCTTTATATCGCGTGTCTGCATGCACATACTCACACACACAGGTGCTTATATGCGGTTGAGTATTATTCTTCAGATAAAAGGCTTGAGATCAGGATTATCTGTTGACCATTAAGAGAATTCTTTGAAAACATGCAAGTTCTTTTAAAAAAGCATTGACTGTGATAAATACTAACGCAATATTTGGGATTAGCTGGTAGGGTTAGTACTTCTTAAGATATAGCCAGGCTACATGAATATTGCTGCTTTTTTTTGTGCAAGTGGAACAACTGAGAAAAAGAGGCATTAAGTATTTCAGAAATGGCCTGCTAAACAGAATTTAGTTCCAGAGCAGAAAATTATGTTATCAGCCTCTTATAAACAGAGAAAAATATTTTTTTATACCTCCCCTCCATATTGAGTTGAGTGTGATGAAAAACTTTGTAAAAACCACAAATATGGACTGTGATGGATTTTTATATTTAAAGAATAAGTGAAGCAAAAATTATATAGAGTATTTTTTATTGATCGTAGATTAGAAAATTTATGCAGATCAGCATATTTGAAGCCTCATTAAACCCAATTGAAAAAGAAGTGCGGATCTCTTAAAATGATCGGGGCCAATTTCTTAGGTGATGTTAGAGCAGAAAATTGTGATGATATTATTAAAAGCCAAAAGTTGCAAAGAAGGTAGGCTTTTGCTATATCAAAAAAAAGTGTGAGTGAGTGATGTTGTCTATGCAACCTATATCTAAGATGGTATTTACTGGGCTGCCAATAGCTAGGCCTCATCTATCCATGCAGGTAACAATTTTTACAAAATTGAAAAATGTGTACTTTTAAAAATCAATTTAAGGTCCTGTTTGTACCTTATAGCCAAGGATGTTTCACATCAAAAAACAAAAATTAAAAAATCATCATTGCATTTTTTCAGTGCAGCAGTATGCTTTACATTTATGTAGATATATTTTGATTCGTTTACTTCAATTTCAACATGTGTGCTAGGGTGCACATAGTCTTGAATCAAGTTGAAAGGTTCAGCCCTCCTATGCCAATTTTTGAAACTTTTGTAAGTGTAATAAATGGCAGCACATCTATCCTGTAACCATTCTTTATCATTATCAATATATGCACATTACAGTGTCAACATGATATTTCACTGAAATGAGCTTTGAAACCTATATATACTGTGTATGTATATATATATATATATAGTATACAGGGTGTTTCAAAAAATAATGATCAGTAATTTAAAGGTAAAAAGTACAAACTAAAATAAGCAAAAAGTCCTAGTGAACATTGAGCTGCAAATGAACCATTTTCGAGATAATGCACATTTTTTGTTAAGATTCATCACTGACTATGGGAGCACTAGTTTATCAAAAAGCTGTGAATCCTTTGCTAAGGGTGGTTTTATTAAACATAAGATAATACATTTTTAATTTTTGGTTTCAACACCACAGGATTTTAAAGATGTTACATGTTACAGGATGTTCTTTCTAATACCCTTTCCTCAACATCAGGTGTTATGCTTCTGGGCCTAACTGCTCATACTCCATGTTTGAAGTGCCCATGTTCTCTAAGGCAGTGGTAAGCAACCAGTGGTCTACAAGAGAATTTTGGTGGTCCACAGAGTAATTTGAATATATTTGCAATTTTTGTGATTATTAAAATGTTTCATTATATTCTGATTCTACTTTTTTGTAATTTTCACCTTATTACGTTGCATGTTTATAAAAGGCCCAGTGCAATATCTGCTATTAGCGATGCTTTTATTGTAAAAAAAATATAGAAAGCTATTTCTATTTCTTATTGATGGCCTAGCCTGTAGCCTGGGCACAGCACAGTTCTTATGTAAGTGACCAGTGATATTTTTATTTTAACTGTGCACAGTGTGATATTTAATGGCATCAAGGACTTCCTAATTCATTTCACAAATATACGTGGTCTCAATTCTAATCTCAACGATGTCCATTTCCACTTGCAGTCTTCCAAACCCCATGTACTTTTTCTGACTGAATCTCAGTTATCAGTTGATTCAACTACTGCTCATCTCATATGTCCAAATTATTTGCTGTATGATTCCTTTCACCTCAAAGGTGGTACTTGTGCATATGTCCGTTCTGATATTCTCTGTTAGAGACTTGGCAATTTGGAATCTCCTCTCTTTGATCTTCTCTGGCTAAAATCTCTCTACCTCATTGTGTAAAATTCATCTGTTGTCTCTACCGTTCTCCCAATTCCACTAATCACTTGGAGCTCTTTGACTTCCTCTCTTTGCAACTGGACTTTCTCCAGTCAAACTTTCCTAACAGTGAGGTAATTTTCCTTGGTGATTTTAACGTTCACAACTCCAGCTGGCTTCCGTTTTCTAGTCACACCGACCCAGCAGGTCGAGATGCTGAGGCTTTTGCAATTACTAATGACCTAGCACAGATTGTTCATTTACCTACAAGAATACTGGACAATCCTAATCATACAGCCAATACGCTTGATCTTTTTCTCACAAACAACCCTTCTAAGTACAAGGTTGAAGTGAGAGGTCCTTTAGGCACTTCAGATCACAACTTGGTGATTGTCTCTTCTCCAATGGAACCTTTATCTCATGGCTATTCCCAACCTCGTATTATTTGGCATTACAAGAATGCAAAATGGGATGACCTGCGAGACTTCTTTTCTTCTTTTCCCTGGTCTGATTACTGTTTCAAAACTTCTGATGTCAACATTTGCTCAGATCGTGTCAGTGAAATTATTCTTGCAGGAATGGAATCCTTTATCCCACACTCCACTTTAAAATCTCATCCTTTATCTAAACCTTGGTTTTCCAATAAATGTGCTAAGGCTGTCCAAGAGAAGAACGTTGCATATCGTAATTGGCTTGTTTCTAATTCTTCAGTTTCATTTTCTGCCTACACCAAAGCTCGCAACAATTGTAAAGCAGTTATTAATCAGTCCAAACTAGAGTTTGAACAGGCTAAGAGTAGAAAACTTGCTTCTTGCCCTAATTGTAGCCGAGAATTCTGGTCTCTTGCCAAAGCTATTGGCCGCAACTTTTGCCCATCTCTGCTCCCACCTCTGTCCAAACCAGATGGTTCTGTTGTCACTTCAGCCAAGGATAAAGTTGACCTGCTAGCATCCCATTTTTCTTCGAGCTCATGTATTAATGATCTTGGTAAAACACCTCCCACCATTCCTAACATGCTCCATTCAATGCCTCCTGTGGTCTTCCGTCAAAAGGATATCAGAAGGATTTTGATGAATCTTGATGCTAAGAAAGCTCCAGGTCCTGATGGTATTTCTCCACTTGTTCTCAAAATCTGTGCTCCTGAACTTACTCCTATTCTTTGCCGCCTTTTTTCACTTTCTTATTCCAAAGGTGTTTTTCCTTCTGCTTGGAAATTTGCTCATATCCAGCCAGTTCCTAAAAAGGGTGACAAATCCCTCCCATCCAATTATCGTCCCATTGCAATTACTTCTACTCTTTCGAAAGTAATGGAGAAATCAATTAACCGCCAAATCTTAAACTACCAAGAAACCTTCCGTCTGATCAACGATCGCCAGTATGGATTCCGTCAGTGTCGATCCACTGGTGATATTCTGGCTTATGTTACCCATTTATGGACTAATTCAATGGAAAGGTTCGGTGAAACACAAGTAGTTGCTCTTGACATCTCAAAGGCTTTTGATCGTGTTTGGCATAAAGGTCTTCTAAACAAGCTTCCATCTTATGGTTTGCCAACTGTTTTTAGTAATTGGTTATCCAGTTTTCTCTCTGATTGCTCACTGAGGGTGATGGTAGATGGCTCTCTGTCTTCTAACTTCTCCACTAATGCCGGTGTCCCCCAAGGTTCAGTTCTTTCCCCCAATCTTTTCCTCTTGTATATCAATGACCTTCTTCCATTGACTGGAAATCCTATCCATAGTTTTGCCGATGATAGCACATTGCATTCAACTTTCCATTTTGAGAAACCTTGTCCAGCTCAATCAGCTTCAAGTTCTCGAAAATCTGCTGCCAATTCCTTAAATGCCGATCTTCAGGTAATTCTCCAGTGGGGCAAAGACAACTTAGTTGATTTCAACCCTTCTAAAACTCAATCTTGTCTTATATCTCGCAAAAAGGATTCTTCTGCTCCTATGCTTATCTTTAGTGACACTCCGATTTCTAGGCAAAATGATATATCTCTTTTGGGGATTACCCTGACTTCTAATCTCTCTTGGCACAAGCACATTACAAATATTGCTTCCTCTGCATCTAAAAAACTTGGTTTTCTCTTTCGCTCTCGGCGTTACTTTTCTCCCAAACAGCTGCTCACTCTGTATAAATCGCAAATCCGCTCTGCCATGGAATATTGTTCCCACATCTGGGGTGGTGCCCCCAAAACCTCTCTCAGGCTTCTTGATTCCATTCAGAAGAGGGCAGTTAAGTTAATTAATGATTCATCTCTAACAGAGTCTCTCCACTCGCTTTCTCATAGACGCACTGTTTCTGCTGCATGCCTCTTCTACAGATACTTCCATGGGCACTGTTCTTCTGAATTGGCTTCTATAATTCCCGCTCTCTCTTTCAAAACAGTCCGAACACGTGTCGCCACCAGCCAACATCCATTTACTGTCCAACTTCAAACCCACAGAACCAACTTTTCATCTTCCTCATTTATTCATTCAATTGCCGTTTTCTGGAACAACCTTCCTTCATACGTATTTCCTGAAAATTACAATCTACAGAAGTTCAAGTCCAATATCAACAAATATCTTCTTTCGTCTTCTCAACCTCCAACCCAAGCACGGTACTAAGTACTATAGGTTATAATACCTCTCGTGTTTGGGGTTCTCATAAAAAAAAAAAAAAAAAAAAAAAAATCAAAGAGCTTGAGTGTGATAACTATCTTATTTTTTGTTTGCTTTTAGATTCAAATAAAATAACCCCAATGAGTGAGAAAAAGCAAGCAAGCATTTTGCACTTCTTAGGTAATACATCGTGTTGTCATGAGTTGGTTAATGAATCAGAACCTCCGCAGCCACCACAAGGCATCATCAGGAAGGACATTAGAACTGGAGGCGGAGAGAAGAAAAAGTTCAAAGTTTCAAGAAAATATGATGCGGACTACTTGAAGTTTGGATTTATTCAAGAACCTGGAAGTGAACTGGATCCACGGCCGCTTTGTATTATATGTTCTGAGAGTTTATCCAATGAAGCCATGAAACCTTCGCAACTCGGCAGGCACTTGCAGTCAAAACACCCAGATTTTGCTAAAAAGCCAGTTGAATACTTCCAAAGGATGCGTGAAAATTTGCAAAAGCAAAAATGTTCATTAGCAATAATGATTGTTGAAGATAAGTCCTTAGTAAAATCTTATTTGAAAGCACTTCAAATCGCGAGATGTAAAAAGCCGTATACGATTGAAAAAGAATTAATTAAGCCTTGCTTGTTACAAGCCTGTGAAGAGGTTTTGGGGAAACAGGCTGTCCAGAAACTGAAAGGAATTCCTATGTCCGCTAACACTGTGAAACGCAGAATTGAAGACATGGCCGAAGATCTTGAAAATCAAGTGATTCCACTTGTGAAAAATTCTACGTTTTATTCAATTCAACTTGACGAATCAACAGACATAACTAACAAGGCAGTTCTTCTTTGTTTTGTGAGGTTTGATTGCCAAGGAGAATTAAAGGAAGAACTCCTCTGTTCGCTAATCTTGTCGGGTAGAACAACCGGCTCTGAAATTTTCAATGCATTTAATGGTTATTTCCTGAAACACAGTATTCAATGGAAGAAATGTGTTGGGATATGCACAGACGGTGCCGCAAGCATGATTGGACATCGTTCAGGAGTTGTTGCAAAAGTGAAAGACGTTGGACACCCAGACATCTTATTTACTCATTGTATTATACATCGTGAGCAACTTATGGCGAAAAGATTATCTCCAGAACTGCACGAAGTACTCTCTGATGTAATTAAAATTGTAAACGAAATTCGCCACAAAGCGCTCAATTCTCGAATATTTGAGGCACTTTGTGAAGAAATAGGCTTTCAGCATACTCATGTTTTTCTTCATGCTGAGGTGAGATGGCTGTCGATGGGCAAAGTACTAACCCGATTGTTCGACCTGCTCCAAGAAGTCAAGTTACTCTTCCAGCAGCAAAATAATTCGAGGTTCCATTATCTCTTGTCTAACAATGATTGGCTAGCCAAGCTTGCATACCTGGCAGATATTTTTTCTCTGTTAAACGAACCGAACACGTCCTTGCAAGGACAGCTTACGGACGTGTTCACACTGCGAGACAAAATGGATGCATTTCAAAGGAAGATATTGCTGTGGAAAGCAAGGCTAGCTGAAGAAGATCTGCAAATGTTCTCAAATTTTGATGATTATATGAAACAGGAGGATGTCAACCGACAGGTAATAACTTTTGTTCGATTGCACTTACAGCCGCTCACCGACTCTTTTGGTCGTTATTACCCAAAGGAAGAGGACCCCAGACACGGAAATACGTGGATAATAGATCCATTTTCAGCGAAAATCGAGGATAGTAATTTGAACATGAAAGAAAAAGAAAGCCTAATCGATCTATCATCCGACGACAGTCTCAAAGGTAAATTCTATTCATCCCTAACAAGATCTCATTTTTGGCTTTCCGTAAAAAGTGTGTACCGAGTGCTGAGTGAAAAGGCCATCAAAATTTTAATTCCATGCGCAACTACATATATGTGTGAAAAGACATTTTCATCAGTTACGGCAATTAAAAACAAGTACCGCTGTCAGCTAGAAATACAAACGGCTCTCGGTGTTGTAGTAACGTCATTGGAGCCAAGAATCCAACCACTTATTTCAAACAAGCAGCAACAAATGTCACACTGATTATTTTGCGATAATTAATCCTTTATACACCTCTATGTCGAAGTGCATTCGATAATTGTTAATATTTATTGGCAGAGTATTTATTAGATGATATCAGTTGGTGTGGAATAAACAATGACTTTCAGATGGCCCCACCAGTAAAATTGAGTGGATTCAGGTCCAGAGAGTGTGCAGGCCAGGCCAGTGCCGACCACAAGCACATGCAGCCAGTTCTGTCAAACAGGGCCCTGTGCCCAAATGGTCAAAACAATATTGTTGATTAATATATTAAATGTTATTCAAAAGCTGGCATTCCATAAGATGGGGGCTTGTTTAGAACACCTTTATGCCACACATGATACAAAGCCTTAGATTTACACTAACAGAGTCGATGTTGGCGAATATTGATCACATGGAATGTGTCAAGGTAGTTTATGATTTGGCAGTTGATGAATTTCTGCAATACTTTGGAAAGAATTCAAATAAGTGTTCAATAGTGTGATAATTGGATGGAAGAG
Organism: Mastigoproctus giganteus; assembly: GCF_048544385.1. Lineage (NCBI taxonomy): Eukaryota > Metazoa > Arthropoda > Arachnida > Uropygi > Thelyphonidae > Mastigoproctus > Mastigoproctus giganteus. The sequence continues at coordinate 26,144,351 of NC_143577.1, read as the reverse complement.
ATTTGTGACCCTTTTTAACGACTAGCTAGATATGTTCATTTTTCAAGCAGAAGTGAAAAACCGTGGAATAAAAGTGTAAAAAACGCTGTGCAAAACAGCTTTTTTTGAAGTCTTTTTGAAACTGAAGTGTAAATGCCTGAAGACTCAATGTCTCCAGGCATGTAGACTTCAGTTTCATCTTCAGAAGTTCAACTTTCAGCGTTCTCCAATATAAGTGGAGGACATGAAATCAGCAGGTTATCTCCACATGGGACTGGTCTAATGGCAATTGAAATATTAGGATACACAGTGCCCTTACTCTTTGTATTTTTTCGCTCTAAAGTAACTAGGCAAAAGTAACAGTCATCACAGTGGTTCGTAGGCTCCGCAAAATCATGGGAATTGCAAAATGGCATAGCCTTCTTTTTACCATTTTTTCATAATCTCGGGTTTCAACACAGGTTCGACAAATTTTATGTGGAGCCCATTGTTTATTTTAGTCACCGAGTTTCGCTCCAAAATAAGCACAATACACATTTTTTACTAATTGTCTAATAAAAGTCTGAAGGCAACATGTGAAGATTTAGTTTACATACTCCCAACATTTATTCTTAACTTTAATACGTTCAATAATACAAATCATGACATCAACTTAAGTGATTTGTGAAAAAACGGTATTTGATTTTTAAAAAAATAACAAAAAAGTAACATTTTTCAAATCATAAAAAAGTGAGTTAAAAGTAGCTATTAGTTTATAAACATCGAAAATAATGCAGAGTGGTGTTATTCTTTAGTCACTTGATGTAAATTATCACATGGCAAATTATCCTATGGAAATATAACTGGAAATATTTTAATTGACTACTGAGATAATTTAATAGATTAGACAAAACAGAAATGAATCAAATAATTATAAATAGTAAAATGAACAAGAATAAATATTCGAACTTTAGATTACAAAAAAGGTGAAGGGGAAAAGTGTTTCCTCCCCTCATTTTCCTTTCCCTGTTGTATAAAAGAAATAAGAAGGATCAAATAATAGTTTAAAGAAGAATCATATAAAAGTTTAAAGGATGAACATAGTCGTCTGTAGTCGCTTTTAGTTAATATAACTTCTTTCTGCTAAAAAACAAAGGATGAAGTAGTAACTATAATATAAAAAAAAGTATGAGTAATTAGTTTATTGTGGAGTACCTTGTGAACGAAGCGAACATTCGCAACAATTCATGTTTCGCCTTCAAGCTGAACATTTTCTTTCGTGCAAAACAATTTTTTTTCCCTCCTAATGTAGAGGCATGCATTTCGGAGTGTGGTGATCAGATAGGTGTTCCTAACTCCAGTTGGAGCAAGAGTATTGTCGTATACCCTGTATATACAGTAGAAAAGAATGAAAGGGGCGAATGAATCTGTATAATAGACCCAAAGTTTAATGTCCCCGGCGAATTAATGCTGTTTATATGCTTAATGAATTTGCCATTAGTGGAAAACGTGACACCTAAATCTTTTCAATGGCGAACTTGAGATTAGGATTTCATTAATATAATAGTCACTATAGCTGCATTTACTGTGGGGATCAGCAAATACCATAGTTTGACATATTAGAGCATTTATTTTTGAGTAAAGATGGAATGCACCTAACGCATTTTTGTAATGGCAAGTGGTCGGTGCCATTTCATAATGATGTAAAATTTGAAGTCATTAGTGTATGCTAAAAGCTTCACAACTTCGAGACCAAAGGAATGGAAAGTCATTAACACCGAGATTTAACAGCACTGGTCTCAGAGTACAGTCCTGAGGAACCCCACAGTTTAAAGAAACAAAGAAGATTATACATCTAACTATTTGGCATCTATTATGAAGATAATGCATATCGATTGAAGTACCCACTCTTGTTCGTGCATTTGCTGTAAAGTTTATGTAGTAAAAAACGGCGATAGCACACACCCTTTGAGTAGACCGGGGTTCAAGCCCCTGATTGCTAAATACGGTCGATCTGCCAACCCGCACTGGACCAGCGTGCAGATTATGGTCCATTCCCCTCCACGTGAATCGTTGAGGAGACTTCTATCCTGCAGTGGATTGATAATGGCTGCAGTTTACTTTTTTATCTTTTCTTTCTTTTTTTTTTTTTTTTTCTGTACTTTTATACCATGTGAATATTAAGATGGTTTATTGAATTAATAACTAAATCCCTGTACATTAAGGTGACGTTTCTGACGTACGGTCTGATGAGTACTGGCAGTGTTCTCAAAACGTTACCTTAATGTATAGGAATTTATTTATTAATTGAATAAACTATCTTGATATTCACGTGATATAAGAGTGGTCATTATTAAAGTTTAAAAGAGTGGTCAAAAATATAATTCAATCGGCGCTTTCCAAAATTGGTATACAGTATTGGAAACTGTTCGTATGCAACTAAATCACTCACAGAGTGTTTACCCTATTAGAAAACTTACGTCGTGATATGTTTCATATTCTTTTAAAATTAAAAAGAAAGGTGTCTTCCATACTTGCATACAGAAGGATGCAGGTATGGAACATTTCCACATGCAGAAGGATGTGGATATGTTGCAACGGGTGAAGTGAAGAGGAACAAGATTAAGGGGGGCAACAAAAAGGGGGTGCTGTTTCTAGAAAAAGCTTCAGTTCTGCAAATTGCAGAATCCGAAGACTTAAGACATCTGCGAAGAGAAGCGATCTGGTTAATATGTTTAAGGCTCTGAACGAATTGAGTAAGCTCAGAATACGGACGTGAGGGTGTAAATTCAGATTGAGGAAGGGTGGTTGCAGGATAGATGTGAGGCGCCTCCGTAGCCAGGTGCAGCAGTGCGTAGTACACGCTTCTTGATTAGACCGGGGTTCGAGCCCGTGAGCCACAAAATATGGAGGATGTGGAAAGGTCAGGGAATGACCACCGCATATCCCCGGAGCAATATGGCCTTAGTTGCTAATGCACCTAAAAAAAAAAAAAAAAAAAACCAAAACCAAATAGCAGGATAGATGTGAAAAAATTTGTCTTCAGACAACGGGTAGTTAGATTGCTGGAACAAACTTCCATCTGATTTTGTAGAAGTATGTAGTTTGAATAAATTCAAGAATGAACTAGACTGTTAAAGAGCGACAAAGTGTCTTCCTCTCAAACAATTATTACTACCATTTTTGATTACTACCAATGCTATTCAGTTGTTAAAACATATCTTTCCCACGTTTCTCAGGGAAAAGGATGTGATCGTCCCTCTGTATAAGGCCACGCCTTATACATAATGGTCAGGCCACGCCTTGAGTGCTGCATACAGGTCTGGAGGCCTCATTTTAGGAAGGATGTAGATTTGCTTGAGCGTGCACAGAGAAGGGCAACAAGATTGGTGAGGGGAATGAAGGGATCCTCTTACCAAGAGAGGCTTAAGTTCTGCAAATTGCAGCGGCTAGAGACTAGGCATTTGCGAGGTGATCTGATCGAAGTGTATAAGGCCTTGAATGGGGTTGAGCACGCTGAATTCTGATGGGATTCTTCCACTTGCTCAGATTATGAACCTAAGGGGGCATAAATTCAAATTGAGGAAAGACATGTAGAATAGATGTGCGGAAATTTGCCTTTAGCCAGCGGATGGATAATTGCTAGAACAAACTTCCATCTTTCGTTGTGGAAGTTGATAGGTTAAATAAATTTAAGGAGGAACTGGACGAACATTTAGAGGGAATGGCTGTGTAAAAAAAATTTTTTTTTTTTTTTTGGCTGATGCTGCATAAGCTCATATGCTTGCTTTCTTGCATCACATGCCACTATTACTACTACTACGTCCTTGTGCACATGCAAATCAAATTTATTAGCGTTTTTTTTTTTTTTTTTGTTTCCGCAGGTTTTTATCTAGTGTGACTATGAATTTCTCTGTCATCATTTTAAGCTTCCTCCTTATAATATCACGGTATCTCTTTATTACCCCAGGTGCTCACATCTGGTGAGTATGGGCTTGGCACACCCAGGGTCCCGAGATGGATATCATCATTCTTCTCTTTCTTGGTGATTTCCTTCTACTTCTCTCTCTCTCTCTCTCTCTCTCTCAGGGTAACTCAAATTTTTTTTGGGCTGGTGCTGCATAAACCTCAGGCTTCCTTGCACCATATGGCTAATAATATATAGTCTTATCGATCTTGCATAGATTTCCCACTTTCCTCAGTATTAGAGTCTGCACACCCTTTAGATTATGAAATTTGTATGTATATATACTTCGTCAGATATTTAGAACTCTATTTTCCAAAGTGTGTTTATCTGTTTTTTTGTAATATCATCTACAAGAGTTCCAACAAAATAAGAAAGCATCGATGCAAGCAAAGTACAACTGATTTTTTTAAGTTGAAATTGCAAATAATTTATTTCCAGTTAAAAAAAAAAAATAATAATAATAAATATATATATATAGATATATATTTAAAGTGGCTGAGTTAGTCGATCTCAGGAGAGAGTAGCACGATTTTTTCTCCCGGAAACTCGTTTTTCCTTCCTTTAAACAGCCAAATCGATCACAGAACATGCAATTTACAGGCATAATATATGCTACGCAATATGGTCTAAGTCGATGACTCACCTAAAACCCTACCACAACAACATGTTTTTCACGTGTTCATGATTTTTTTTTTTTTAATTTATTTGAATTGTGATATACTGTATTTTATATTTTCTTAAGTTTAAATACATTTACTTTGTGAAAATTAAATTAGTTTAATCTTTCACCATGATGAAAACAATTTATTTTAAGGTAGCAAATACGATTTTGGGGGGGGGGGGGGAGAGAAGACAAGTTATTTAGGGGTTTCGCCATTTGCACTTACGGATTAAATTAAAATGACGGCTTTCCAAATCTGTAGTGATATTCCCGAACAGCCCAGCATTGCCACTTCTAAGGGTATCTTATAAAATTCATCTAATTTATCAGATGTAAAATCACATACACACAATAGATAATTTATCACCAGTACAAATTTAACTGGCCAGGAGCATTAAGAAAATAAAGCTAATAAAAGCGGCAATTTAGCGAGTGACAGTTATTAATACTCAATTCGAGTATTATTTTCTGTTGGAAACTTAAATGCATCTCCAAATTCCCAAGACTAGCAGAGATTAAGGAACTTTATGTGTAATGAAACTTAACTTTCCATTGTATATTTCTTTCACTAATTGGAAGTTTCAATTAACATTGCCCATCTTTGTTTTTAAAGCGTAAATCATTTATTTAAAATGAGGGAACTGAGACGTTAAAGCAGGTTTTTTTTTCCCCTTTTGAAGTGAGGAATATTAAAAGTATACAGAGAAGTCTCTGTAATGAGTTACTTGCGGTGCATTAATGCTGGCTGATTTCTCCTCGCCCTCTGTTACCTGTCATGTTGCCTTCATACTCTCTTTGCCCATTAAAGGCTTCAGATATTTCCCTTCCTTTTAATTGCAAAGTTAGGCAACCGGTAATTAGTAGATTTTCAACATTCTACCCACTGCTAATTAGCGAGTAGCTTAATTAAATAGACTACGTGATTTGCATAGGCGCTTCGGTTTTTACTCAACTTTGTCCTCTTCCAGATGCGGTGCTAATAAAATTATCTCACTAGTTTTTCCCCTCTCTCTCTCTCTCTCTCTCTCTCTCTCTAACACATATGCATAGTTTTTTTTTTTTTTTAGTTGTAGGAGTTTAGAGAAACTTTCAATCCCACCTGCGTTGTACGAAGAAGTCTTTTAATATTGACCAGCAAAAGGTTGCGCAACAAGAACTTTGGCGTTGATATGTAATTTATTCCTAACAAATTTCCGTGAAATTAAAAGTTGGTAATGGGCTTAGTTACCCAGAGCTTTCCTTGTTTTATTACACCAGTGCGTTACGATTCGTGGCTAATAGATAATGTTTCATTGGACTCGTATTATGAACATTGCTCCTTTGTTACGTATTCAATTTTTGACAAATGATCATATTTAGCTTTGGAATCGCATATACCCCTCGCTTAATCACAAAACTTCAAAGAGATGAAAAGCACAAATGCCATTGCAATTTGTTTTAAAAAACGACGGGTGAAATTAGTGCCAATCTCTGAAAAAAGACAGTGTATTGCAAAGCGTGTATTTCATCCCGATCCAATAAACAAAATGACATAATCCAAATAAAATGTAACTTGATTGTTCGTTTTTCTGATTTGAATAGTGTTGGTAAAAGTAAAAACAGATGTTTATAATCCGTATAATTTTTTGTAAATCCGGGCAGAAATTCTCACATGAGGGATGTTGGAAAAGTGACAGACATAACAGATGAGTCGTCGCTTAAAAATGCTCATGTAAATAGAATTTCCATGGGGATATCTCACCCAAGGTAATCTCATAATATTGCAACCAATGCTACCTTTACTGACTTTTTAACTTGTATATAGGTAGAAATTGGCACCTCTTCAGCATTACTGGTTGCAATTTGCAATCAGTAAAACCAGAAAATCATCGTTCCGGTTATTAATAATTTGACCTGAAATAACCAAATGATCAAACAAGGCAAGGGCAGTAGATCACCTGCTCACCGATGAGACTCCAGAGTCGAAACTCGAGTCTAGGCAGTGGCAAACACTTTAAACAAAACGGCAATATACTTCTCGAATGGAGCAGTGCGTTTTATTTAGAGTTGCAATACCAAGGAAACTCATGGAGGAGGTGCCTCCACAACATGAGATCAGTACACTAAGCAGCAAATTAATATCCTGTAATTCTTATTATTTTTATATTATTCTTTTATTTGTTATTTTCCCCCTAATATACTGTCCTGTCTGTTGTAGCTGAAGAAATGGATATTATATTTATTGCCGTGCGCTGATTGTAGAATTGAATGAGTAATAATGAATGCGCAAAAATAGATGTCCTCAGTTTAAGACCGCATATATGAAAGTCATTGCTTTTTTGAAAAGCTTGTTTTGTGTTTATCAGTTTTATTAAATATAGGAATCACGAATTATTGTTATTTGTTTATTTATTTTAATTACAAGAGATCTGTGTAATGCACTTTGCATTTCAATTTTTATTAAAATTGCAGAAAGAAATAAGTATACAAGTTGAGTGAATATTACGTTGTGAGGTATGTGCAGTTAAGTGAAAACAGTTTTATGTATTATTAGTTAGTTAATTAGTAATTAATTGGAAAACGATAGTTATCTGCATATCACTTCCATTAATCACAGAAGGGAAAATGCAATTAATTTAAGTAATAAAAATCGAACGCTTACTGCGTACATTACTTAATTTTTTTTTTTTTTTCAACCAATGTTACGAAATTTCAGTATGTGTTTGGTTAATCGCCCTAACGTTTGTTCTTACTCATCAATGAAATTATTAATTAATTCATTGCAATATAACCATCCAGTAATAATAATTTAAAAAAGTGGTAAAGAAAGTACTGTATGAATTGCGTTGCATCTAAGATTATTACACTGCACTGTTTACTTTTTAATTTAAATTCCAGCAAACCCTTTCAGGTAGCTTGTAAGGTGATATACTAGGTCCAGTTTATTGGAATTTAAGCTGCCTGTATGAGGCTTTGTTTTTGAAAATGTTTAATTTAAAATCAAACGAATAGCAAATATTGTGCGGAAAATTATGCATGTACCTCATATCAAAGAATTCTTCAAATTGGTTGTGTTGGACATTCTCATTTCGGGGTAACTTGCATATGCATTGTTTTTGACCTTGCTACGCTTTTATTCGATCGACCGCATGTATCTTTGTTATGCGTTTTAGCATATTATGTTGGATATTATGTATGCAGTCACTTACGTTTACATTAATCTTTCTGGTTTTTTTTTTTGTTTTTTTTATTGCTTTATTTTTATTCTCCTTTAGCATATATGTGCCTATTGTCTTCACCATGTCCAGTATGCATAACAACGCGACTCCCAGTGGACTGATTTTTATGAAATTTTACATTTGGGCTTTTAAAAAGATTTGCGTAGTTATTAAATATTATAAATAAATAAAATAAAATATATATAATATTTATTTATAATACATAAATTATATATTATAAATAAATAAAATAAAATTTGTTAATTATACGTATATAGATACATTGAAAGGGACCGTCATATAGCCAGCTAACTACTAAATTGGGACATATTAATTTTAGTTAACTGTAATATATTTTGGTTTTGTTATGTAATATATTTTGATTTTGTTATCTAATACTACATTACCTTCATTTGGTATTGCTATCATATACTACCTAACTATCTTTTGGACACTGTTATGCTGGACGATGACAACAGAAACGGATAGCCCATTAATTATGGTTGATACATTGAGAGGGTTAGCCTTAGAAAAAGTCCTTTTAATGTATCTATATACCTATAATTAACATAATTTTATTTTATTTATTTATAATATAATTTTGATATGTAAGGTTTTGCCTTATGTTATATTGCATATATATTTTCTAGGTTGCTGTCGGCGCTTACATAGGTTTTTATGTTTCTTGGGCTGTTATATCGTACCGGTTTTTTCTCGGTATAGTAGTAGCAGTGGCATTTGATGCAAGAAAGCAAGTGTATGAGCTTATGCAGCATCAGCCAAAAAAAAAAAAAAAAAAATCACACTATTCCGTCCAAATGCCTGTCCAGTTCCTCCTTAAATTTATTCAACCTATCAACTTCCACAACGACAGATGGAAGTTTGTTCCAGCAATTAACCACTCGCTGGCTAAAGGCAAATTTCCGCACATCTAATCTACATCTGTCTTTTCTTAATTTGAATTTATGCCCCCTTAGGTTCGTAATCTGAACGAGTGGAAGGATCCCATCAGAATTCAGCGTGCTCAACCCATTCAAGGCCTTATATACCTCAATCAGATCACCGCGCAGGTGCCTAGTCTCCATCCACTGCAATTTGCACAACTTAAGCCTCTCTTGGTAAGAGGATCCCTTCATTCCCCTCACCAATCTTGTTGCCCTTCTCTGTACACGCTCAAGTAAATCTACAACCTTCCTAAAATGAGGCCTCCAGACCTGTACGCAGTACTCAAGGCGTGGCCTGACCATTGCCTTATACAGAGGGATAATCACCTCCTTTTCCCTGCTAGCAAAATTCCTATATATCATTGACAAAACCCCATGACCTGCCCTGGCAGCCTGTCTGCATTGCTCAGAAAACTTCATATCTGACTGCACAATTACTCCCAGGTCTTTTTCATTTTCTACCACCTTAAGTGTAGTACCACACAGTTGATACGTTTCTCTGGGGTTACTATAACCTGCTAAATTTTGATTATAATTACACCATTAGACTCTACCACTATAACTAACATCTTAAATAATATACAGACGGATGTAATGTTTAATCTTATAAGATGGCATTAATCGGATCTGTGTTGGTTTATTTATTTATTAAATTAAATTTGGTATATTTATTATATTTAGTTTATTGATTATGCATTTTACATACTTTGGATATATATATATATATATATATATATATACAGGGTGTTTCAGTTAAACGTTTCAGAACTTCTAAGAGGGGTAGGGTACATCCTGACAACTCGAAATCATAAAGCAATGTGGGGTCGGAAATGCTTTCCTGAAGCGGTGTTGTACACAGAAGCACCATAAAGAAAAGAGACCGTAAGTGAGAAATCGTTTTAATAATACATGAAAAGAAGCAAAAGGTACATGGATTAAAGTAAGTGTTCGAAGTTTCTTCCACGGGCTACAATGCACGCCTCACATCTCCGACGCATGGACATCCGAACATTCTGGAATACTCCAGGCGAATTTCGAATTTCTTCGGCAGCTACTGCGATTCTTGCAACCAGCTGCTCAGCATTGTCAACAGGGGTGTCATAAACTAGCGATTTCATATGACCCCAGAAATAAAAATCAAGACATGATAGGTCGGGTGACCGAGCAGGCCAACGCACGGGACCACCACGTCCGATCCACTGTTGACCAAATGTGACATCCAGGTAGTTACGAACATCTCCGCTATAATGGGCAGGGGCTCCATCGTGTTGGAACCACATTGTCTGTTGCGTCGATGCAGAAATCTCTCAAACGTTGTGGCAATACTTGCTGCAGAAAGATCAAGTAGATAGGTCCAGTTAGACGACACGGTAACAGGTAAGGTCCGATGAGGTGATCTCCCATAATACCGGCCCATACATTGACCGAAAATCGAATCTGTGCTGCACGACATCGCACGACGACTTCTGTGTACAATACCGCTTCAGGAAAGCATTTCCGACCCCACATTGCTATATGATTTCGAGTTGTCAGGATGTACCCTACCCCTCTTAGAAGTTCTGAAACGTTTAACTGAAACACCCTGTATATATATGCACACACACACACACACACACACTGGTGTGCAAAACTTAAGGACTAGCACTATTTCTGAAGGTTACCACCACAAAATCATTATTAAGGTAGTCTTTTCTGATGAGAGTAGATTCAGTCTCAGCAGCGATTCTGGACGTCAGCTAATCTGGCGAGAGGTTGGCACATGGTACCACCCCGCAAACATCACTGAAAAGGATCGATATGGCGGTCGAGGTGTTCTCGTCTGGGGAGGCGTTGTCTTGGATGGACGTGCACAACTCCAGATACTGGAAGGCGGTACTGTAACCGGTGCACGTTACTGTACTGAGGTAATCCTTCCCCATGTGCATCTGTTCCGAGGTGCCATTGGCTCCGAGTTCGTGTTTATGGATAATAACGCCACACCCCATCGCACTGCAACTGTGATATGCTTTTGGAAAGTGAGGACATTGTTCGTATGGATTGGCCTGCCTGTTCCATCGGTCTAAATCCCATCGAACACATCTGGGACGCTCTGGGGAGACGCCTAGCGGCACGTCTACACCCACCAGAAAATGTTCACCAGCTGAAGATGGCACTGACAGAGGAATGGACGATGTTACCGCAAGAACTTATCAACATTGTTCTAAGTATGGACAACGGTGCAAAGCCTGCATCAACATTAGGGGTGGCCATATCTCCCACTGAGGACCACTTCTTTCCTTTGTTCCATCTTTGACAGTGATGCATCTGTATCATGGCAGCCAGTGGAAAATGAGGATATTGTTGCCATTTTTTGAATAAGTTCCTCTGTACCATTTTGTTTCCATTGCTGTGGCGGTGTTGTTTCCTTCATCATTTCTGTACCTCTCGAGGTTCCTTTGGTATGCTTTTCCCATATCCAGGCCACTCCTATGAAAACCTGACTGGTCCTTAAATTTTGCAGACCAGTGTGTGTGTGTGTGTATAAATAAAAAACAACCATAACCGAGTTGCCAGGGTAAAGTACTGAGTTACACATGCCACTTGTTCGAATTGACTTGATATCACAAAACACGGTAATATTCTTATAATTTTTTTTATGTTGTAAACCCATTTGATTTTAAATGTAGCCATCTCATAGTATAAAGAAAAAATGTCTTATTTCATACAATTGTTTTATAGGAAGCGTGAGATCGGTGCTGAACTGAGATCTTCGCAATATTGTTCTCGAAAATTAAATAAAAAGTTCTTTTCATTTTAATCACTTCTCTGCATTTATTATTCTATGCTTAATGAGATTCGTATAGGAAAGAGAAAAATAGTTTTGGCTCCTCTCCTGTAAGGATATTCAAAATTATGGGATTATATTTCTAATTATAACCATCTTCAAAATTCATTTCTTAGAAAAAAAATCTCTCCGTTTGATTAACTTTTTTTTTTTTTTTTTTTTTTATCATTTCTAAGTATGGTCACTTGTCATCATTGGTTATCCTAATACATCAGTAATGAGAAGGAGTTAAGACTGTTTTAATCTGAAATCTTGCTTTGGTAGTGGATTCGTGTGATAATATCAAGATGATTGAAAACTCTCCCGAGTGCTAGTTAGTCTAAGCCTCATATTAAATGTGAGGCTCACCTCACTTGATGATTAGGACGTTTTTCTTCCCGCTGAGTGCATTGTACTGATAAGATGAGATGGGGAGGGGAAGAAGAGGAAACACTTGATCATATTAAACAAGTCTCTGGACAGACACTGGATATAGCTGTAATGGAAAAGTTGTGTTGAAATTAAAGCCCGCTGGCATCAATTATAATAATATTCTGCCATAATCACGTTATCTAGGCCAGGGGAAATTTTCATATTATCGGTCTATTGTTGCTCTGATGAGTTCCGTAATTTATGGCCACGATAAATGTCTGCCGAACATTAATCATTAAGTAGCTTGCAGATTCCGAGCTCTTTCTCTCTCCCTCTCTCCGTCTTTCTGTTTCTCCTGGAGGGATGCTTCCGTAGTACTTACCTCTACTGCTAACAGAGACATCCTGTGTTTTTAATTTGCCTCACAAGAGTGATGCTGATGAATTAGGTATAAAGATGCTTCTACATTTCTAGCTGCTAGCACACAAAGCCTCTGTAGGGGGAATACTGTCTTGTAACTTATCATTTACACTGACCGTTAATGGCTCTAATGCGCTCGCTTTTCATGCACTCTTACTGCAGCAGCTGCAGATCCTCTGGGATACGCGAGTGTGGTATTAGCAGTATTGTTTCGGGACTTCTATTGATATTTGGGATCTTTCTCAGTCTTCCACGTGACCTTATATCTATGATCATGTCTTTGGATCAGTATTGTGTTTCATGTGGAAATAGAGCATGCGATAAAAAGTTTTTAATTTTGAAAACAAAATTTAAACATGCCAAGTCTGACAGATTTTATTATTAAAAATATTTCTGCATTTTTATCGGGTTGGTGTGGATCAATTATTTGTTGTTATATTTTTATTTATTTTATTTGTTTATTATTTTTTTTAAGAATCGTGAATACGGTACAACTTATGAAATAAGAAAAATATGAAAAGAAATTATATTATGATTGGTGAAAGGGAGTGGACGTTGTTGAACATCTTTTTATTATTAATAATAGTAAAAAAAAAAAAAAAACTACATTAAAAGCAAATTAAGCTTGTTTATTCTGTCTTAAAAATCATACATTTAAGAATGGTAATCTTTATTTTTTGTTTTAATTTTTCAGTTAATGAAACTTTTTTTATTTGATAAGTGACACGTCCAGAAAATATATCATTTCCGAACACAATATGGGAAATATATTATTTATGGAGTGTTGGTTGTTGCCAAAAGTGATTAACTCCCTCCCTTCCTCTCACGTTTAAAAATTATACATATACAGTACTTTTTATTTTTATTTAATTGCAACTTTTGTTTTTTTTTTAAACTTAACTCATATGTAGTGGTGGCGTTCCATTCATTTGTATTGACGCTTAACTCTTTGCTGTGCATCCTTACACTTCTTTTTTTTTTTGATAGTTCTTTTTTTATAAATCTTTCTTATCAGGAATTTATATCAAAATTTGATAGCGCTGTTTATCTCTTTTTGATTTATTTTCCTGCTACGGGAAACATTTATTCCTGACAAGGAATATTTATTCCAAGCGTATGTTCTCATCGTTGTTTTTTTAAAAATAAAGAACTAATTGCCTTGCTACCAATTGATTTAACTAATGTATAAAACTAATTGTTTTCACTGCCACATCCCTCACAACGTGTGAAATGCAGCACGTACTTCACAATCTCTGATGTAGTAGTAGTAGTAGTGGAATGTGATGCAAGAAAGCAAGTGTATGAGCTTATGCAGCATCAGCCAAAAAAAAAAATCACACCATTCCCTCGAAATGCCTGTCCAGTTCCTCCTTAAATTTATTCAACCTATCAACTTCCACAACGACAGATGGAAGTTTGTTCCAGCAATTAACCACCCGCTGGCTAAAGGCAAATTCCCGCACATCGATTCTACATCTGTCCTTTCTTAATTTGAATTTATGCCCCCTGATATTAGCAAGGCATGTAATTCAAAGCAGTGCAGACAGGCTACCAGAGAAGCTCGTTGGGATCTTATAAACAATATACAGTGCACGAACTTTGCTAGCAGGGATAAGCAGGTGGTTATCTCTTTGTTGAAGGCAATGGTCAGGCCACACCTTGAGTACTGCATACAGGCTTCATTTTAGGAAGGATGTAGGGCTGCTCGAACGAGTACAGAGAACGGCAACGATATTGGTGAGAGGAACGAAGGGGTGCTCTTACCAAGAAAGGCTTAAGTTCTGCAAATTGCAGCGTCTGGAAACTAGGCACCTGCGAGGTGCCTAGTTTCCAGCTTCTTTGAGCTTCCACCCATTGAGCTTGCTTAAACAATTCAAAGCCTCATACCTTTTGGTATGATGCCTTGAATGATTTAAGAAGCTCAATGCTGATGGGATTCTTCCTCTTGCTCGGATTACGCACTTGAGGGGGCATAAATTCAAAAATACATGAGCTTCGAAAAGTTGGGCTGGCCAGCCCAGAGCCTTTACCTCAGTCGTATAAAGAACCTGTGTGATTAATGAATTGTCGGGTGCGTGTCAGGAGAGACTGCCCAAAAAAACAGAGCTGAACTGGTCGCCAATTTGAAGACCGAATGGCAGAAAATATTGGAGTATATTTCCAATAAACTGATGGAGGATGTTTCGTGTAGACTAGAGGCTATCACAGAAGCTAAAGGTTTCACACACGTCAGGCGTTCAGCTGTTAATGGCAAGGCATTATATGGTGATTTTAAGGTCAACGTGCTTTTACTTGAATTGCTGGGTACGTACTGCTTATGGGATAATCGACCAACTGAGCAGAAGATTAAGTAGCGAGTAGAGTTCGATCCTGCAAAAAATAATGAGACATGCGTTGTAAATAGATCCTCAACTTCTTCCATTTTTATATGGTAAACTCTGTAAAATCCGGCACTTTTAAAACTGGAATTCTTTAAACTCTAGAATATTTTACACAAAAAAATCGACATTTTACAATCCGGAAATATCATGAAAGTATTCCAGGTTTTGCATTTGCGAATCAATTCGAAACAGAGCAACGTTTTTTCTTTGTATGGTGCTTACAGAACTAACTTGTTCTTTAATCTGTTTGCTACCAACAGGAATTTAACTGCATAGATAGTGCAATAGTCTTAAGTCTCACAGCAAAATATTTCTCCCTGAAACTCGTGTACAGCAAAACAGAAAATGTACCACAGAGCACACGCAATTTACGGACAGTATTGTATATACGGAACAATGGCCTTAGTCACTGATGCTCCTAAAATGCTACTCAAGAACAACAGCAAAACAAACTTCTTTTTAATGAGTTGCCCTAGTATCGCACTACTTTCAACAGATTGCCTCGCCAAAAGGTTAATTAGCCATTTGTTTAAAACAGACGAGACTGCTAGGTTAGCCTCTTTCTGGCCTAACTGGACTCATTCTAAAACCAGAGTTTTCAAAGTTGTTAGATAGCTAAAGCTGTTTTATCTGAGTGTTCTCATTAGACATCACCAGCTGTCTGATGTGGGACCTGAAACAGACATATAATCTCATCTTTTAAACAAATGGCCAGTTAACCTTTTGGCAAAGCCATCTGTTTGAAGCGCAATTTGGCCATAGTAGCCCTTGCGCCAATAAATCCCACAACAACAACAATCTGTTTGAAAGTAGTACAATACCAGGACAACTCGTTATAAGGGCAAGTTTGTTCTGTGAGAATTAAGACCTTTTCGTTTCCAACAATTCACATCATTTTGGAGAAGACGCTAGCCCTGCAAACAGCTCATTAATCTCTTTGATGCCACTTAACATTATCTAATGTATAACTTTGCCCTCATAGGTAGCAGTTTTTTGGACCACACCAGATGGAAAAGACCTGAGTTCGAGTCCCGTGAATGATGGAGGGAATTTTTATGGGCCTTTTTCACAACGTGGCTGAGTTAGTCGGTCTCAAGTGAGGGCAACATTTTTTTTTCTGGAAACTCTGGTTTTGCATCCAGCAAAACAGAAAATCTACCCCAGAACGCAATTTACAGACAGTATACACGGAGCAATATGGCCTTAGTCGCTGATGTTCCAAAAACTACTATAACAACAACAATCATAACTTTTAAATCTCTCTTAAGTGCCATATCTTATTCAGTAAACTTCGTAACTTGGTGAGCTGGTAACCGGTTTTACTTCACAGGTGAGAACACAAGAAAGATAAACAGGTGAGAACCAAGAGAGAAAAATCGATAGTACAAGTACAACTGACAAATTGTATGCTTTATTAAATCTATGTTTAATTTACATACACAGGGATCTATTGACGCACGCAAACAAATAGTATACCTAGAAGAATAGTTAAACCTTTTTCCCCGATAATTAATTGATTGATTGATTGTTGTACAGTTTCAGGGGTATCAGCAACTTAGATCATAATTGTGCTGTACATATGTCTGTGTTCTGTGGCTGATTTGCTGGACGAAAAACTCGACTTTCTCGTAGGAAAAAGCATGCTACTCTCTCCTGAGACCGACTAACTCAGCAACGTTGTGAAAAAGACCTCATCTGCAATATTCGAAAAGACCTGAATTCGAATCCCGTCAATGACGTAACGAATTTTTATTGGTCTTATTCACAACGTTGCTGAGTTGGTCAGTTTCACGAGGGTAGCATGTTTTTTCCTCCCGAAAACTCTGGTTGTTGTTGGGTTTTTATGAGCATCAGCAATCCTTGTATATTGTCTGTGAATTGCATGTGTTCTGAGGTCGATTTTCTGTTTTTCTTGATGATAAACCCGAGTTTTCTGGGAGAAATAACCATGCTACTCTCGCCTGAGACCGACCCATCTGGTGAGTATTGGCTTGGCACACCCAGGGTTCTGAGCTGGATATCATCATTTTTCTCTTCCTTGGCGATTCCCTTCTACCTGTCTCCCAGGGTAAGTTAGAATTTTTTTTTTTTTTTTTTGGCTGGTGCAGCAAAAGCCTCAGGCTTCCTTGCACCATATGGCTAATGATAATAATAATAATAACTCAATCATGTTGTGAAAAAGCGATAAAAATTCTGCCATCGAAAGGACTCTAACTCAGGTCGTTTCCACCCGGTAGGACAGAGATCCTACCAACTGTGCTACCCACAAGGGCGAAACTCGAGGTTTCGATCAGCAAAACTGCTTGGGACTTATGAGAATGGATACGGGGAAATTTCCCGATCTTAAAATCTGCCCCTGGTGATGCTAAGATTTTGCTCATTTGCTATTACTCGCCAGGACTTTCTAGTGAATGTGATTCCATGGCTCACTGATGTGTGTCACTTTACTTATGTCATAAGCAAGCAGCTCTGAGAAAATTTAAATGTGCTCACAGGGCCATGCCAAGGAGGTTGAAATATGTGCACAGCACACGCGCGCCACATTCTCATGGTACGAATGCTAGCAATTTATTTAGTTTCACTATGCCTATGTTAAACGGCAACCATTCAGCCGATTATGTTTATCTGTATTGCCGAATTGTAATTTGCGGCAAATATTTGCTGATAAACTCCATATTATCGCAGTGTTTATGTAATTGTAGAAAGTTAAGAACCAAAATAAGTAATTTTGTAATTTTTGAATGTGTGGTAGTGGCCAATGTTTCTTAATGGTAAGTTCTTGGCGGCATAATTTGAACTTATTTGGGGTTGGTTTATTGGTGCAGTGTCCACAGTTATTATCAGCAGGTGTGTGTGCAAATTTGCAAAAAAAAAAAAAAAAAACTAATAAAAGCAACATGAAGATTGAACTTTGGGAATATTGGTGCAGAATAGACCAATTCTAATGGATTGGGTTGATAGTGGGAAGGATAGAGAAATCTGTTTTTTTGCAAATTTAAAAATAAATGAAATCAGTTTTAGACGTGGATAAACAGATTAAATATTAACAAATTAATTGTTGTCGTCGTCTTATTTTTATTTCCATATACATTTTTCTTGTTGTTTCTTCTTTATTGAGATAGCCAAGCCTTTTTACGACGTAAGTATTTTCTGATTTTTTAATTATAAAAGCCGTTCTAATTTAACCATTCGTTTTAGCATTTTTAATCATTTGTTTATTATTACAACCTGTTTACATAAAGTTATTATAGCTCCCTTAACCGTACTTTTATTCAACTGAACCACTTTAAAAGAAAGCTGTGAAACTTTCAAAGTCCACATTAAAGAAAAAAAAAAAGAGGGGGGGATACAGAAAACAATAAAAATTAATCGTTTCAATAGTTATAATTCTCTGACTTACTACTGGAGAAAGTTATTTTTATAAATTAAAATTAATAAAGAGCATCACTTTCCATTACCAAATAGGCAGGGCATCCCCTTTAAAAATTTCTTCACATATGTATGTAAGTTTTAGGTTTTGAGACGCCCCTTGAACGTTGACGCCCGGGTGCAGTGCACCTCTGGTGCCCCCCCCCCCCCTGCAAATAGATTATCAAATTTAGCAGCATCTACAGAAAATGAAATATGCTATAATCTTGATTTGCATTAAGCTGTTAGTCAATTATCATTGGGCAAACCATCAAAATTAGTTTTCTTTTTATATTCGACTATATTATTTATATAATTAATAAATATTTACAAAATTTAAATGGCGCAATATGCTGATTTTTAAGCTGCCAATACGCCATAAAAAGTCAAATAAATCAACCAACGATAAAGAAAGGGCCCCCTATTTATTTTGTGCACAGGCGCGGTAAATATCCGCACGGTCCTGTGTGTCGCTGTTTTTTTAGATTGTTAAAAAATAAAATAATAATAAGGAAAACTTATTACTTTTATATACAGTATATTAAAAAAAAATCATTTTCACTGTTCAAATTCTTTGTCAAAAAAACACGTATCACTTTATGCATCTGAATACCACGCATTCTTGAATCTTTCATGAATTCTTGAATAAACAGTTGAGTATACCCGTTGTTTCAGATTTATTCAGAACAGTTCGCAATATTAAAATTATCGGAGACCAAACAAAAATGTTTGGGATAAATAAATACCTTAGAAACATAAAATGTTTCTCGATATTTTACCCCTGCTTATGTATAAAATACTGTATAGCTAATCTAAAATAGAATCGATAATGTTGGCAGCGAATTTCGCTGTACTTTTTAGAGGATCATTCTTTTTAATACTGTACATGTAAATGCACAGACTTAAGGGATGTGTTTTGGAATAATCTTTATTGTCCGCTTACTCTTAAGAAATATGCTGTATGAATCAAGAAGTTACATGCAATGCATGGCATTTAACTCCATAATAATGCCTAGAACAGCAGCTCTTCATTATCACGTTTCTGTTGAATTATATTTTTTGACATCTTTATGAAATTCGCATGGAATGCTGGTACTATAGACGTTTATGGTAACCGGTCTGCGAGACCCTGAAACAGGTTAGACCATTACGCGAAAGTTTAAAAAGAATGAAAACTAGCGATTGAGTAAATATAAGCACGTGATGTAAGTTTTCGTCACGCACTATTACGCAACGCATTTTTCTTTGAGCGAAGAGTCATGCATATTTGGGAGTTTTAGTCACGATCATCTATAGAACAGTTAATCATAGAGCACGCTCGTGGTGATGTTGGCCAGATGGCGGTTGGTTGTAGTAATTTTAGTTCTAAACCTACTAGGAAAAAAATATAAACAATAACATAAATAGTAGTGAATAAATAAATAATTAATTAATTACTAAAAAAATACTAGTATGGGAAATTTCTCGTTAAAGTTAAGTTAAATTATTAAAGTGAAAAAAAAAAAAAACTAAATTTGTGAACTCCGCGCCCATATGTAACTTTTCAGATGACGACTCTCCGTTCATTATGTAATTTGTGAATAGCCCTTTCAAATTAAAAAAAAAAAAAAAAAAAAATGGAAAAAATGTACGAACCATTATAAAATAACTAATGTTTGTAAAATAATAAGAGAAGTTTACCTCAATATGATACGTAGAACACTTCCGATACTCTCCAGAAATTAAAACGAAAATAATTAAAAAAATCGAAAATCTTACATCAAGAAATAATTAAAAATCAATTGAACACAATTAAAAATCAATTTAATGCAATTAAAAATTAAGTAAAAAATTAATTTAACGAAAAAATTGCAAAACGCTTTTCCTTCCTGAAGCTGCCAACTGTTCTACGTGTCATATTAAGATAAACTTCCCTTTTATTATTATTATTATTATTAGCCATAAGGTGCAAGGGAACCTGAGGCTTATGCTGCACCAGCCAAAAAAAAAAAAAAAAAAAATCCGGTGTTAGCCTGAGAGAGAGAGAAGTAGAAGGGAATCACCAAGAAAGCAAGAAAGAGAAGAATGATGATATCCAGCTCAGAACCCTGGGTTTGCCAAGCTCATACTCACCAAATGTGAGCCCCTGGGGTCAATTTATTCTTTTACAAATATTGATATCATTGTAGAATGTATTGAGCATTATAGCTCTTGTTGATACTATAAAATAACTAATAATAATAAATAAATAAAAATAACAGTATAAAATAAATTAATATTCTGGATAGCCACATAAGTCAGAAGAGTTTCCAAGAAAGAAAGCTTATACAGAAAAAAAAAAAAAAAAAAAAAAACACTTCCCATTTCACCTATCTATACCTCCAATAGTTTGTCTAATATAGTATAATAGAATAATATAATACAAAATATAGTATAATACAAAAGCATTTTATATTTTATGATCATATGGATTTGAACCATAATCACCCAAGCATGTGAGGCATATAATGCTCTCTTGCATCATATGCCTCTACTAATGCTAATGTGTGTGTACTTCTGAGTTAACCACTTAGATATCATTACAGAGAGAAAACTAGGTTAGAAAAGCTGCTGAAAATTACCACACCAGTCCATGCATTAACAGCTAAAACAAAGACATAGATACAGATAATTTTGGTAGAATAGGAATTGCATAATACATTAGACCAAGGATTTTCAAAGGGGGCAAAAATTGGGTTTTTGCGGGAGGACAAAAAATCATGGGTATTACAATGGTTTGTGACCCTCCAAAGTTGAACCCTACTGGATGACATCTTATTCCCTATTATTTAATTTCTCGCATTGTGTTCTCTTTTCCCCTGAGACAACTGATTTTTAACATATAGGTATATTATATTAGGAATGAGTGAGAAATTTTGATAAAAGGAAAGTAGTGGGCGTGATTTAATTCAATCACCTTTGCTTTTCATAGGCATTAAATGCCAAAGTGCTTTGAGAGGTAATATCTCCACAATCCTTGGCGTTTGCACCTTTCTGACAACTGCAATCTTGCCAGCGGCATGGTGGGAGTGGTTTATTTATTCTTTTGTTTCAGGTGCCTCCGTAGCCAGGTGGGTAGGAGCAGCAGCGCATAGCACATGCTTCTTGATTAGACCAGGGTTCGAGCCCGTGACCACCCAATACAGAGGATGTGGAAAGGTCAAGGAATGACCACCACATATCCCTGGAGCAATATGGCCTTAGTTGCTAATGCTCCTAAAAACCAAATAACAAACAAACAAACAACTTTTGTTTCATTGGTCAATATATTAGGCATGGATGGAATGAGGAAATGTTTCAGTCTATTGTTTCTACTTTCTAAGGCGACAATTGGCAGGGCCGTGCAAAGGTACTTGGGGGCCTGGATGCAAAAGGGGTTAAGGGGCCTCATTTATTTATATTGAGAATTTGATGGCTCCCTAGATTGGTGTCCATTGTGCGGCACATCCTACGCATCCCCCATTTGCACCGCCCTGACAATTAGTATCGATTTATTGTTTCCTTCGGGAAGTTGTTTATTTTTGATCCACAGTGTTTTTGTGAGCAGCATGGGCTATAAGAGAAATAAAAAATAGTTTATATTTTTTTATTTAATTATTTGTAGTTATTCAACCCATAATCGATCATGACAAGTGCTGAAAAGACAGTGTCAACGGTATCTGGATGAATATTTAGCTTATGGCTTTATCGAAAGCCTATTCGACTCAAGACAGCCCATGTGTCTTATGTGTAATAGTTCTTTTCAAATGAGGCTATGAAACCATCAAGACTTTTAGATCACTTAAAAGGGAAACATCCTGATAAAGTTGGTAAACATATTAAATATTTTAAAATTTTAAAACAGAATTTTGAGCAACGTAACACTGTTACTTCCTTATTTAAGAAGAACACACAAACAAATGACAATGGAATGATTGCATCTTATAAAATTGCAGAAATCATTGCAAAAACTGGTAGTGCTCATTCGGTTGCTGAGACTGTTATACAAACCGGCATTAGAGACTGAAATTTCAACATTGATGCATCAAATCCTCCCAGTATTTTAAAAGCATTGCCATTGAGCAACGATTCAATTCGAATCGACGAGATGTCAGTTAACATCGAAGAGCAGCTAATTGACAAACTAAAAACGAGAAAATTTTCTATTCAGATTGATGAATCCACAGTTACTGACAATAAGGTGCTTCTAATGGCATATATTCGTTATTTCGATGATGACTGTAAATTTCAAGAAGAGATGTTGTTTGTAAAATCTATAGAAATTGACTGTACAGGAGCATCCATTTTTGCTGCTGTAAAATCGTGGTTTTATAAAAAAACAAAAAAAAAACAAATACCATTGAAAATTTGGTATCCTGTGTTTCTGATGGTTGGAAGAAATGTTTTCTAGCCCACCTAACCCCCCACCCCCAGGGGCTCACATCTGGTGAGTACGGGCTTTACACACCCAGGGTCCTGAGCTGGATATCATCATTCTTTTCTTTCTTGGTGATTTCCTTCTACTCTCTCTCTCTCTCTCTCTCTCTCTCTCTCTCTCTCTCTCTCTCTCTCTCTCTCTCTGTCAGGGTAATTCAGAATTTTTTTTTTTTTTTCCTGGTGCAGCATAAGCCTCAGGCTTCCTTGCACCATATGGCTATTAATAATAATAATAAAGGAAGTATGTCCCAAAGTACTTGCAATACACTGCATTGTACAGAGAAGGGCAACAAGATTGGTGAGGGGAATGAAGGGATCCTCTTACCAAGAGAGGCTTAAGTTCTGCAAATTGCAGCAGCTGGAGACTAGGCACCTGCAAGGTGAGTTGTATAAGGCCTTGAATGAGTTGAGAATGCTGAATTCTGATGAGATTCTTCCACTTGCTCAGATTACGAACCTAAGGGGGCATAAATTCAAATTGAGGAAAGACGGTTGTAGAATTGATGTGCAGAAATTTGCCTTTAGACAGCGGATGGTTAATTGCTGGAACAAGCTTCCATCTGTCATGGAAGTTGATAGCTTAAATAAATTCAAGGAGGAACTAGACAAACATTTAGAGGGAATGGTTGTGTGAATTTTTTTTTTTTTTTTTTGGCTGATAATAAGCTCATATGCTTGCTTTCTTGCATCGCATGCCTCTATTACTATTACTATCTTGATTTTACAATTTATTGGGTGTAGAATGTTGATAACCATAGCATTTTTTATAGAGAAATACAGAATGTTATTAAGAAACATAAAAGCAATATAATCCATTTTGATTTTCAGTATATATTTTTTTTCAAGAAAATAAAAAAAATTACTATCAAAAGTATCATTTTGGTTACTGGTTGGTTATGTTTTTGAATTTTTGTTTTATCAAAATCATTAGCATTTTAGCTTATCTGCCAAAATACTCTATGAACTACATGAAATAGACCCATGGTTTGCTAGTTTCCAACTTCTGGTTTATAGCAGTATTTAAATGTTATGGACTATGAAATATGCTAGGCACAATGTCGCCTAGGATGTTCTTGTGCCAAAAACCCTCAAAACAACAAGGAAATATGCTTAAAATAAGACAAAAGTAGTTGGAATGGTATAGAAAAACTGTTTGGGCTGGCCATGGTCCTGAGGTTCATATATGCAGTCATTGGATAGGAGGTTTGGGGTCAAGCCCATATTTTCCACAAATATTGCATAGCCCATCATAATATCTGAAAAATCTTGCTTGCTCTCAATTCCATATGTATATACTCATAACGAATATGGAAACCCTTCTGGCCTTGGTTGTTTCAAGAGTAAACAGAAATCAAAATTTATTTATTTATCAATCCAAATTTATCTCTACAAATACTGTAATATAGGACTGTCAAGCACAACACCCATAGATGCCACAGTGCTTTGATATGATCAGGTGGCACTCACAAACCAGCAACACCTTTTCTCAGAATGTGTTTGGAGGAATGTCTAGGATGTAATCATCAGAACTAATACTTCTGAAATAAAAGAAATCTGCCTCAAAACCTAAATCTGAATATTATATTTAATATGGTGACTTTTATTATTTTTTTGATAGCACCCTCCAACTTAAAAAAATATATGAAAGTGCTTGGACAGCAAAAAAGTTGAACAGCACTGCGCTAATACACTGCTCGACAAAATTAACAGAACAAAATTTTTTTTCATGAATATTTTATTGTGAACAGTGTCACCGAAGGTGAATATTTGATATAATAGGCATCCTGGCATGCAAATTCCAACTGTCCAACGCAAATCGATCTACCATCTTACAGAGCCGCACATTATGAAAATTATTCATCCCTATAAAAGCACAGGTTGCAACCACATCACTTCAATTCAGTTTTTTAGCTTGCTCATTGGGATAGCTATATTTCCAGTACTGAGGAAGGCAAGTCATCGCCGTTTAGATGATTCATTAAGATGGCAGGCCATTGGATGAATTGAAGCCGGGCAGTCACAGGTGGCAGGTGGGCTTAATATGTCATTAGTGTCGTCACTACCTGTGGAATCAGTTTTAGGAGATGGAAACCATTACAAGAAGACCTAGCCAAGGCCTCCTGAGGGCTACTTCTTTCACCTGTGGTAAAAATGTATTGCGTTTTGACCACAGGTGAAAACATTTCCAACCGAACTATGTTAAGAAAGCTGAATTCAAGTGGACTCTACGCAAGGACATCAGAAGTTTGTATCCTATTAACCCCAAACCACTGCAGAACTTGTTGAAACATGCCATGAACATGTGACTTGGAGCTGAGAAATGGAGTACAGTTCTGTTTTCTGATGACTCCTGTTTTAGCCTACAAACAATTCTAGATATTATTTAATCTGGAGAACGAGGAAGAAAAACAACAAAGAGTTCTTTACCTATGTAAACTCTAGAAGGAAAGTGATTAATCAGATTGGTCCACCGGATGGTTCAACTGTTGATGATCGTGCTCAGGTGGCTAACAAACTAAATGAGTATTTTGCATCTACATTCACCCATGAAGAGTTATTCAGGGAGGGGAATGCCAGAGGTGAGTTAAACTCTGGCAGTGAGCTGGATGATTTTGTAATAACTGAGAGGAAAGTGGAGGAGAAATTGTTGAAGATAAACATAAAAAAGGCACCTGGGGTGGATGGGATCTATCCAGTTATATTAAAGGTGGCAGCAAAAGAGTAAGCAAACCCTTAGCCATAATTATGAGAGCTTCTTTGGACCCAGGGGAGGTACCCATGGACTGGAGATGTGCAAATGTCACCCCAATTCACAAAGCAGGATCAAAGGGCAACACAAGTAATTATAGACCTGTTAGTTTAACTTCTGTTCCAGGAAAATTAATGGAGGCACTGGTTAAAGAAGCACTGCAGGATCATCTAGACAAGACTTCAGTTATAGCTCGGACATAACGTGGTTTTGTTAAGGGAAAGTCTTGCCTGATCAATTTGATCGAATACTATTATGTGGTCACAAAGGAACTGGATGCAAGGAATAACTTTGATATCATATATTTGGATCTTAGAAAGGCTTTTGATACTGTTGCACATAAAAGACTGCTGCACAAATTGGAGCAGTGTGGCATTGGAGGCAAATTGCTCCTATGAATAAAGGGATGGTTGAGGTGGGAGAAGATAGAGCGTGGTAATCAATGGACACTGCTCATCGTGGACTAATGTTATTAGTGGAGTCCCTCGGTGTTCAGTATTGGGACCATTGTTGTTTTCTGTATTTATAAATGATATTGATGATGATATATCAAGCTTAATGTCCAAGTTTTCAGACGATATGAAGGTTGGCAGGGTTGTTAAGGACACTAATGACAGTATGCTGCTGCTGCAACAGGATCTAGAAAAGTTGAGCAGATGGGCTGAGAGGTGGCAAATGAAGTTTAACATTGACAAATGTAAAGTACTACATATGGGAAGCAGCAATCCCAGAGTGACGTATCAACTCTGTGGTACTACACTGACAGTCGTAGAGAACAAAAAGGACCTGGAGATAATTGTGCAGGCAGATATGAAGTTTTCTGAGCAGTGCAGATGGTCTGCAAGAGTAGAGGTGCCTCCGTAGCCAGGTGGGAAGGAGCAGCAGTGCGTAGCACACGCGTCTTGATTAGACCGGGGGTTCGAGCCCGTCACCACCAAATACGGAAAGGTCAGGGAATGACCACCGCATATTCCCGGCATAAATATGGTCTTAGTTGCTAATGCTCCAAATAACAAACAAACAACAAACATCTGCAAGAGTAGCTCATGGTGTCTTGTCAACGATATACAGGAATTTTTCTAGCAGGGATAAGGAAGTGATTATTCCCTTATATAAGGCAATGGTCAAGCCACACTTTGAGTACTGTATACAGGTCTGGAAGCCTCATTTTAAGAAGGATGTAGAGCTGTTGGAACGAGTACAGAGAAGGGCAACAAGATTAGTGAATGGAACAAAGGGTTGCTCTTATGAAGAAAGGCTTAAATTTTGCAAATTGCAGTGTCCGGAGACTAGGCACCTGTGAGGTGATCTGATTGAGGTGTATAAAGCCTTGAATGGTTTGAGCATGCTCAATGCTGATGGAATTCTTCCTCTTGCTCAGAATAATCATTTGAGAGGGCATAAATTCAAACTGAGGAAAGACAGATGTAGGATAGATGTCCGGAAGTTTGCCTTTAGCCAGTGGGTGGTTGGTTGGTGGAACAGACTTCCATCCTTTGTTGTGGAAGTTGATAGCCTAAATAAATTTAAGGCTGAGCTGGACAGGTACTTGGAATGAACGCGGAGGGGTGAAATGGGAGCTTGTTTTTTTTTTTTTTTTTTTGACTGATGCTGCATAAGCTTGCTTTCTTGCATCACATGCCTCTACTAATGCTAATGTAGTACCATTCCTTTGACATTAGAGAAAGGGACACTTAACATGGAGGCAGTGTTCTTGTGTCGGGCAGAATAATGATCAGTGGCCACACCCCTCTTCATGTTTTTGATAGGGGTACCGTAACCGTGCAGACTTACTGAGAATAGATCCTTGAACCCTACATGCAAATTTTTAAGAGGTGCAGTCGGCCCAGATTTTCTTTTCATGCACGATAATGGCACTGCACATAGAGTTCAAGGGTGGAGGAATATCTTGAAACTGAAAATATCCAGCGACTGCCATGGTCAGCAAAATCATTAGACCAGACTTAAATCTGATTCAACATGTGTGGGATCCCTTGGGCATTGCATTGCATGCCGACAGCCAACTCCTCAGTCACTTGGTTTGCTAAGGTCTGTGCTAGTGGAAGAATTGGATTTGTTGCCACAGAATCTTATAGACACTCTTATATCGAGCATGGTTCACCGTAGTCAGGCCCATTTAGCCATTGGAGAGCATCATATGCCATACTGATGTCATGTGACCATATTTTTTGAGCATCTTGCATTGACTTCTGTAATGCAAACTTTTTGGTATTCTTATACAACCTCTATAAATGTCCCTTATACCTGTCCGAAGTTTCTCGCTATCTGCTCATTTCGTCATTATGCTATGGAACACCACCATACCAAATTTTGCCCTGCCTCATCAGAAGCTGCATGAGTTACACTGCATTTTCTATATGTTCTGTTAATTTTGTTGAGCAGGAAGTGGAAAAGGCAAGATTTTGAGAGTAGAAAGGTTATGTTAATAGAGATAAATAAATAGTAGAGGGAGTTACTTTGAGTCATAATTTCTGTGCCAGTAGCTGGGCTCCTGGATAGAAAAGATTTAACTGTAGTATCATGGTGGAAGCAATTAGGCTTATATATATATATATATAATTTGTTTAGCACACATTAGGCATCTACTATTCTACCTTAAATGATACATAATATTAGATTTACAAATATTAGATAATTTAAACAATAAAGTAAATGTTTAAACAGTGGATGTGACAATGACAGATGAGCAGTTGTAGTGATGAACTTAAACATAAAAATAAATGCTAACCAAGGAAACAGATGGCCTGAGTTTTATATAAAATATAAAATTATATTTTATATATATAAGGTGTGTGTAAAAAGTAATGAGACTGGTGCTATAAATTTTTTTATTAACAACTGAACTACAAATCAACATTATCCCCTTCAAAATAGTTCCCTTGGGAAGCCATACACCACCGTAGACGTTGCTCCCACTCCCGGTAGCAGTGCTGGAAGTTTTCAACTGAAAGTGCCTTCAGCTGGTCTATCACGACCTTTTGGATGTTATCCACAGTTCCAAAATGAATCTTTGAAGTGCAATTTGAGCTTGGGGAAAGGAAGAAGTCATACGGACTCAGATCAGGCGAGTATGGGGGCTGCAGAACCACTGGAATACCTTTTTGGTCAAAAATTCGATCACGAAAATGGCAGTGTGATAGGGAGTGTTGTCATGATGCAGCATCCAAGAGTCCACAATCTCCAGCCGGACACAATTAACCCTTTTTCTGAGTCGTTCAAGGACCTCACTATAATAGTACTGTTGATTAACTGTTTGTCCTCGAGGCACGAATTCATTATGAATGCCTTGACTGTCGAAAAAACAAATTAGCATGGATTTGATTTTCGATTTGCTCATTCTTGCTTTTTTCGGGTGCGGTGAGTTGCTCGTGTGCCACTCCGAACTTTGTCATTTGGTTTTGGGATCGTACTCGAAAATCCACGCTTCATCATCTGTTATGACATGTTTGAAAAAAATTTTGATACGTTCAAGAAGGTCCAGTCACACATTCCTTTGGTTTTCCTTTTGTTCGTTGGTGAGGTTTTTTGGAACCAGCTTTGCACAAATTTTCTGCATGCCCAATTCCTCGGTAAAAATGTCATGGACGATTTGGTGATTCAAATTCAACTCACTACCGATCATTCTGACTGTCAAACGTCAATCAGACCTCACGAGAACCCTCACTCTGGTCACATTTTTGTCTCTTTTTGACGTGCAAGGTCTTCCACACTCTCACAGCCATCCAAAAATGCTTTATGACACCTAAAAATCTGTGCCCTCAATAAAGCATGCTCCCCATAAGCCCGTTTTAATTTTTCGTAAGTTTCTGCTGCGTTTTTGTTAAGTTGGATGCAAAATTTGAGCACACAATGCTACTCGAGATTTCATTTTTCCATTTTCATAATGCATCACTACTACACACACATAATTCACTGTCAAATCAGACGTGTTAAGGCTATCGAGTTAAAACTCACACTGAACGTCAAGTAAGAATGTATGTCTCGGTTGATGTCGGAGGCATGGCTACAGTGTTGCCAGTTTTCGAGCAATGCGTTCAGTCTCATTACTTTTTAGACACACCTCATATGTTTGTGTTATTTGGTTTTTAGGAGCATTAGCAACTAAGGCCGTATTGCTCCAGGATATGTGGTGGTCATTCCCTGACCTTTCTGCATCCTCCATATTTGGTGGTGACGGGCTCAAACCCCGGTCTCTAATCAAGAAGAGTGTGCTATGCACTGCTGCTCCTTCCCACCTGGCTATGGAGGCGCACACCTCGTATACACTGTTCTTGAACATGCAGAAAGAGGCTTCACAGATTGCATATATTAAAGATCAATTGTTGATCCTTTACATTTTGACCATTAATTTGTATAAATGCTGTTGTTATTTGTAATTTTAATTAATTTAAATGTAAAATTTAATATTCATTAATTATTTATTTATTTCAGGTACAATCCATAATGCCATTAGCATAATTATCTTGTGTTCTTTGTTTATAAGGAAAATTTCCAGTGTTTATAGCAGTTTTTTGCTTGTATTTTGGCTGCCTGATATTTGTCTGCTGATCTATCAATATATGAATTCATTTGGTATTCATATACACAACTATACCAAATGAATTCATTTGGTATAGTTGTGTACAATGGTTTTGAAATAAATTGTACTGAAATGGAAAAAAAAATTCATGAATAAACAGCAAAAATATGCTGAAGGTTACTTGAATATGAACAGTAAAAATATGCTGAAGGTTACTTGAATATGAACAGTGGAACGCTGATTTGCTTGTATATAGTTCACCAATCTTTATATAAAAAAAAAAAGTTCCATTGGCATTTCAGTGAATTCTGTAATGCTGCATCCCATAAGTAAGTGCTTCATATGCAAGGCACTCTTCCAATTTTTCACACCATGACGTTTCAGCATGACCTCACAGTTACTGTGACAGGCTACTGTCAGAGCCAAGTACCTATTGTTGTAAACCTTTAACACTGCACCAAGTGTGATACACAGAAATAAATAATTTTAATACAAATTTTTAAGACAAATATTTTTTAAAAATCAATTAAATTAGCTTAAAATGAACTAATTAAACAGTAATACTTAATTAAAATTTTCATTTTCTATTAATTGCATCATATCGGTGAAAAGGATTTTGTTTGTTATTTTCAGTGAGAGTTTGGCAAAATGGCATTTATCGACAGGAATTTCTTACTTTCGCACATCAGACATTCATATATCACATGCGATGACTCTGGCATGTGTGAAATGGTTATGCTCAATGAAGTGGTCAAACCAGTAAGGGAAGAGAGTGAAGACATAGATGGTCCAGAAATGCAAGTACTTGACTATTTTAATCAGACTTCAGAATCAGAATCAGAATTTGCAGAAGCCGGTCAGTCCTATGATATTGCTTCAGAGCTTATTGGTGCTCATCGCCGTCGGTCTAACACTGCACACAGGCTTGAAAGAATGAAAGAAGAAAGAAAAAATCAAGCAAAAATAAAAAACATACAGTGGAAGGAAAACTGTATTTCTATAAGAGGTAAGCTTTGATACAATATATGAATGTTTTTCTGATGGGTATCAATTTTTATTTCTTTAAAATATTCCTCATGTGCAAGAACCTAAGTGGTGATGTCTTTTATCGGGATGAGTTGTATACAATTTGTAAAGTGATTTTAATTGGGAAAATAAGCACTGTAGGATGAGGGTACTCAGAGTAAGAGCATATAAGCAATTAAGTATAAAAGGAAGAAATTACTATAATTACATAGGAAATATTTTGGAAAAAACAAAACATACAAAATTTCTACTTCTGATGTAAACAAGCCAGAGCTTACAACACTAAAAATTTCGTTGTAGTACTTAAACAAAGGACTTTACCTGTTCCAACAATCAACCAGCAGGTGGTTGACTGTTGGAACACGCTTCCATCTGTTTTTGTGGAAGTGGATGGGTTGAATAAATTAAAGGTAGAACTAGACAAATTCTTGGAGGGTATGGATGGGTGAACTGTGTAGGTTTTTTATATGATGCAAAAAAGCAAGCTTATATAAAAGCTTGCTTTCTTGCATCATTTGCCATTGCTACTACCAATAATAATAATTTCTTAGATATAAAGATTCTTGGGATGTTAACAAAAGTGCAAATGAAGGCTTTAAAGATATACATGAAATATATCAATACAGAAATAGCATCATCTTGCTGTCAATCCTGAAACATACAGTGTCTATAAGGTATTCACCTGATCAGGAAGCTCAATTAAATTTTGACTAAGGTAAAGAAAGCCCACACGAGAAGCATGCAAAAGTTTGATGAAATTTACTGATAAAAGTACTTTGCTGTAACGGCATTTGTACTATTGCTCACTCCGTAAACAGATGGTGGGTGTAATCAGTCTGGAGTAGAAGTTGAATCCCACAGGAGCTTGAAACCCTCCGAAGTGGACTGACCTTTTTTCTTTAGAATCACTAATGGAATTAACTAACTGAATCACGAACAGAGTCATATTGGAAGTTCTGGCGTCGTAAAAAATGTTCATAACGTAGTTTCACCAGTAAACTTTTTCGAAGTTTGCCTTGCTTCTCGTGTGAGCTTCCTTTACCTTTGCCTTTTTTTTCTTAATAAACAATTTATCCACTAGTCCACCAGTGATTCCAAAGAAAAAAGGTCAGGTTACACCCTCCACTTCGGTAGGGTTTCATCTCCCATGGGATTCAATTTCTACTCCTGACCGATAACACCCACTCTATGTTTACTGAGCAAGCAACAATACAAATGCCGTTACGGCAAAGTACTCTTACTGGTAAATTTATTGAACTTTTGCGTGCTTCTTGTGTGGGCTTTCTTTACTTTCACCTAAATTTTTATTGAAATAGGTATTGTAAAACAGTTTGCTGCATTTAATAGAGAAAATCAAAGAATTTCTTATCACACAACCACATTTCAGTAAACCTCCACATGGGCACCTTTGGTAGCACATAGAGTATCAAGATAATAGCTGATTTCATTTGAAGTGTTTTGAAGCATCTCTTGAGAAATGGAAGCCACTGCCTGTTCAATCCAATCTTTTAACTCTGTGACATTGTTAGCTTTTTTTGCATACACCTTATCCTTTAAGTAGCCCCATACAAAGAAATTCATAAGTGTAATATCTGGGGATTCCATGGAATGGGATCATCCTGACTAATCCATTGGTTAAGAAATTTTTTATTTGGGAAATCATGCACATGTGTGGTGATGCCCCATCTTGCTGATAGAACACATGTGGCTGCTTATCTACCAGCTGAGGTACAGCATACAATTTGAGCATATTATCTAATTTGCAGAGTTCACAATGTTTTTTTTGTTTTTTTTTTAATGTGGAAGAAAAATGGCTCAGTTACCTGGTTGAAGGACCGTATGCACCACATGTTTTACCTTGGAACTATCACATTTCAGATTGCCATATACAACAATTGTGTCTGTTAACTTTACCAGACAGGTGGAATGTAACATCATCACTAAAAATTACATTTTTCCAGGTGTTCACCTTCATCTATGCAGTTGAGAATGTGAATAGTGAATTCTTCTCATTGCAGTTTGTCACAAGGCTTAATTTTTTGGATAAAATGCACTTTATAAGCATAAAGTTTCAATGTCTTGCAAACCACCCTGTGCAATGTTGCTCGTGGTATTTGTAGCTGCAAGCTTGCCTGGCAGATAGATTTTGTAGGACTTCAGTTAAACACTTTCTGAATTTTTGAAATTTTATCTGCAGATACACTAGGCCTACTTGCTCCTTTCTGGTACCGCACACTGATGGTTTCTTGAAATTATTTCAACCATTGCTTCATTGATTGTTCCATAGGTGGATCTTTCTGAAATTCCCATTTGAAAACCTCTCTTTGCAGTCACTGGAGATTTGGTATTCCACTGCCACAACAAGCCATTTTAAAGCTGTACCGTCGCAATATTTTTGTGGGATCAAGGCTGCCAACTGCATGAGAAAAAAACTCCTTGATGAGTTGCTTTGATAACCACAGCAAATGATTTTAGGATACTATTACAATTTTCATCAAGCTTCTTATCAGGTGAATAATTTATAGAAACTCTGTAGATCAAAATGTTTCTGGACTGACTACAAGTTGATGCTACAGTAATTAGTACAAAGTTCACCTGCTACTTGGTATCACAGTGCAGTCTGCTGAAGTATTTGTCATTTATTTCAGTTAAGTCACGTATCATTAAATAAAGTCTGTGTAGTGCCGTTTGCATTTTCTGCAACAAATTCTGTTTCAGCCTAGGCAAAATTGCTATGGAAATCTACAAGCTTGAAGCTTGCTTTAGGAGAGAAATATTGGGACATTTATATTCAAGCAAAATGGATGGAAATGTGATAAGAATTAAAAGAACTTGTTCACGAAAACAGTTGTCTAACTTTCCATGATTTGACTGATGAGAATAGAATTTCATTTAGTTAATGCCAAAGCATTTTGATGCAATATTTAAACATACTATATTGCTTAAAAATTCATGCCAATCATTTACCGATTAATAAGCAAAAGCAGGATCAGGTTATGTGCAAGTGACCTTCAAAAAGCTATTTAGAAAAGTTCACAAAACAGCAGTCTCATTGCACTCATATAAAGTTATACAGAGGTGTTCCAGCATGAAGAACATGGCAATTTCATTTTGAAATTAACAGGATTGGTCATCAGGAATTTGTCCCATAGCTAGCCACAAATTGACATTTTTATAAAGATGTTCTGTGACATATTTGGGAAGAAGGGCCAGGAAAAACATCTCAAGAAATGGTACATTAAAGAGTGGTCAATACACCACAACAATATTCTTGCTTATGTTGCTTTGAATATGTAGGAATTTCTGACTCCCAAAACCTCATGGCTGTTTTCCGCCATCCTCTGTACTCATTAGTATGCTTTGTAACTTTTTTTTTTAAACTGAAGTTTACATTAAAAGAGAGGAAATTTGATGACTTTCTCACAGCCTTTGAACAATCACAAATCACATTACACTAGCAAAGTTCAAAACTGAGGACTTGATAGATGCTTCTGGCAATGACAGAATTGTTGGACTTGCTGTAATAAAGTTAAAATGGAATATTTTTTTTGTAAGTGGCAGCATGGAATATCTGAAAAATGCAGAAATTAGTAAAACAAAGAAATATACAGTCCAGAAACTTTTTAATACCTTATATATCATCAAATAAAACATCTGATTTGGATGTAGTTGTCAAAAGCTATCTTTGCAGGTATATTTTCAACTGAATAATGCATGTATTTCAACTAGGTGGCATAGTTGAACGATTGTCATAATTGATCATTTTATTTCATTAATGGATTAGTCATTTATAAAATATAATGAATCAAATCAGGATTGGGTGCATGTGACACAGAGATCAAAGGTAGGCAACATTTTACATGTGGTCATCATTCCAAAAATGAATAGAGAGCAATGTGATATGTCATCAAATATTGTCTCCATGTCCAATGTAGATGCAAAATAGTTTGCATTATAAAATTGTTTTCTGCATATTATCAGTTAATTAATGAATTATCTTATATATTTATCCAAATTTCTAATTTTTAACCCACTTCTCTTTAAATAAAAACTGTGACAAAGATGGCTAAAAAGTGAAAGATAAAATATTTACTGCTGATAATATAACTCTGATCAAGAGTTTGGTAATATAAAAGGAAACTAATTTTTAAATTATTCCAAATCTGGACACAGATTTTATAGCATGCCACAAATTTGGAGAAAAAAAAAAAAAGCAATTTTCATAATGGTATTAGAAAATAAGCATTGCTGTAGATGAAACAGAGGGGAAGATGAAGGAAGGGATTGCTCACCGTTATCTGTTATGAGAACCTTTTATAACAAATTCATGTAGTGTTAGTCACTGTTGTTGGTTTTAAGTACATTAGGCCAGTGGCGCATAAACTTATTTCAATTGTGACCCCCTTTATTAAATATAAAATTGACGCAACCCCTCAATGTTAACCCTGAGGTAGGATGACCAGATTTTTAGAGAAGAAAAATGGCATTTTATAAATTACGTTGTAGAAAATTTTATTCGAGTACTGAGAAAAAAATAAAAAAATTATTTCCATTTTAATTTAAACATTAAAATAATTGTTTAGCATTTTAATTGAATACAGCTAAAACAACAAATGAAATTCTTATTCTTTAATTAAGATTACAAAACAAAAAAAAAAAAAAAATGAACAATTACAAAACAAAACCATTAATGAGAAGGACGAGCCTGGATAACCAGTAATATTTGGTCCATATTTGGTGTAATGTTTGAAATTACTAATCTCATGTCATCTTCTGGACTAAGTCCGGAACGCTTTTTTTGTTTTTATAGCTGTTAATTTTGAGAAACCAACCTCACATAAATATGTAGACCTGAAAGGTATGTATTTTCAGACCTGAAAGGTATGTATTTTCAAACATTTCTTTCATACCTTTCAGGTATGAAAGAAATGTTTGTATTGAAAATGGCAATACAAACATTTCTTTCATACCTGAAAGGTATGAAAGAAATGTTTGTATTGCCATTTTCAATAATTCTGGATACATGTTTCGAAGAGAAAGCCAAAATTTTTCCCAAGTAGTCTTGAAAAGAGCACGTAATGCTTCGTCAGATGACAAGTCAATAAGATCTTTCTTTTGTTGCATGGTAATTTTGGGACATGAAGAAATATCAAAAGCAAAGGGATCATGAATCCAATACAACTTTTTTTTCTAGAGATACATTAAATCATTTGGAAAAATTCTTAATTAGGATTGTTAGGTGGGTGGCAATATCCCTAAATCATAAATGTCACTATTATAACAAAATCAGAAGCATGGGAACATATCAGTATTATTACGCTCAAATTCAGTTTCTCAAAGATTAAGCTTCCCTTTAAAAGATTTTGTGTTATCACGGAGTATTAATATATTTGTTCCCTGTCCTTGAAGACTTAACTTAAAATCATTAAAATATATCAACAAGGGAACTAAGTTTTCCACACAATTTTTGATTTGTAAACAATTGAGCAAGGTTCTGATTTTATCCGATAAAAACAAAACTTCATGTTTGAGGTCAAAAGACGTCGCAACACTACCACTGGACAACCATCTCACTTTTGTATATAAAAGAAGTGTTTCATCTTATTTCATTACAAAGCATTGTGAAAAGTCTGCTATTTAAGCTTCTACTTTTTAAATAAAGTTGATCACACTTATCACATCTTTCAAAACCGTGCAAATCAATTTCCATTTCCTTTGCTACTAATGCTTCCTTATGTATTGTATAATGCAATGATTCAAAACTATATTTGGAGCAATTTTTTTTACTTTGCCTTTTAAACCTTTATTTTATCCTGTTAATGCAGCTGCACCATAAGTACAAATCGCAAAGCAGTTGTTCCACTTTAGGCAATACAGTAAACCCTCGCTATTCACGGTATCTGTATTCACGGTTTCGCGTATTCGCGATCGCCGATTTAATATAAAATGAAACCTAAACAAATGTGAATTTTAAAGTGCCGTGAACATTTTCCGCCATAAAAAAACATGGGCGTGGCTAAAATTATCTTTCCCGGTCAAAACAGCGCTCAGTGGGTGAGGGGTGACAAAATCGCAAGCATGGATGTGTCTTGCTAATCCTTGTTCAGTATGTGTTATGTGCTTGCCATGGGAGGTTTCGTCGTTTGTTTTTAATTTATACGCTTATAAATTGAATAAATTTATCAATTTATAAATTGATATTCTTACAAAAGTGATAAATCTACCGTTCTGCAGTGTAAAACAGACTTTTTCAAGTGTGTTAACGGAAGAAAGTGACTTTATTGTGGACAAATTCTTTCTAACCCCTACAAAAATATGGCTACGAATAACAAGAGAGATGTGAAAATATCAAAGAAGGTGATGACATTAGCGAATAAAATTGAGTTATTAGATAAAATTTCTAATGGTGAAAGTGTCTCCTCAGTGGCAAAACATAAAATCAATGAGTCAATGGTACAATCAATCAAGAAATCGGAAGAAAAAATCCGCCATAGTGTCCGTGAAAACGTGCTAATTGCTTCAAAAATTTGCTCTGTAACTCGTGATGTTAAATTAGAAAAAATGGAAAAGGCTTTAAATCTGTGGATAGAAGACCGAACTCAAAATAAAATTCCATTAAGTTCACTCATCATTCGTGAAAAGGCAAAACACCTTTAACAACACTTTAGCGAAACTGGTGATAGCACTGGCG
Source organism: Mastigoproctus giganteus (assembly GCF_048544385.1). Classification (NCBI taxonomy): domain Eukaryota; kingdom Metazoa; phylum Arthropoda; class Arachnida; order Uropygi; family Thelyphonidae; genus Mastigoproctus; species Mastigoproctus giganteus. The sequence continues at coordinate 26,106,800 of NC_143577.1, read as the reverse complement.
GGATAAGTTTTTTTTGCTAGCAAAGGCGCTGGTTTGAAAGATTTATTTGAAATTTCTAATAAATATTACATTTAATATTAAATTGTTTCTTATTTTCATTTCGATGCCATATGCTTGCACATCACTATGTACTGTCTATGTACATAGTCATATTATGAAGGTACATATAATACATACATAGACAAAATTTTAGACTAGTTTTTCTTATATATTTCATACTTTGGAACGGAACCCCTTTATTACTATGGGTGCCATAACTCAGTATTCACGTTTTCGGTATTCGCGACATTTCTCAGGAACGTAACCCCTGCGAATAGCGGGGGTTTACTGTATTTGTTTGAAAGAAAATATTTATAACATCAAAAATCTTCTCGCCTGTCGTTCTCCCTTCCAAAGCTTTGCAAAATAGAAAATTCTCCAAAATATCTCCCTCGTAGCAGAATCTAACATATACAATAATTTGAAAAAGGTTTTAAATATCTGTGAATAAATCTAACTGTATTGCTAAAATTTGACTTTCTCTCAATCGATTTAATAAATTGGATTTTATGTTGTTTGTGATAACTGTCTCTGGATAAAGGAATGGTATTTAAATCGTTGCGGTCCTTTTCTCCATGCATAGCTGAAATCATTTTTATTGCAGAAGGGAGAACAAGAGATTCAGCAATAGTATGTGATTTAAAATTTTTTCCTATTAAATATGAAACTTCCAACGATGCTCGTAAAGCTTTACAAGGAACTGCAGTGTTTCTTCATGAAAGATTTCAGACCTTGTATGGCGTCGGCATGTCTTTTGAACAAGGATTCAGTTTTTTTCATTATCTCTGGATGTTTCGTATATAAGTGTCTTTTTAATTTAATAGGTTTCATGCTTTCATTAGCCAGTTTTACGTAACATATTACAGGGCGTTGCTCATCATGAACAACACCGTAAGTAAAGCCGTACTTCATAAATTCTTCTTGATATTTTATATTTTTTTTTTTTTTTTTTTTTATTTGGAATATGGTGGCTCTCTACCAGAAATTAGTGGTTGCACTACACTTGAAATAACGTTAATGTCCAAATTTTCACATGATACATTTCTTACCCTTTCAGCTTCTGGTGTATCTGTAGCAACATTACTGTTGTCACTCCTCGACTGTTTTGTTCTGATTATCCAATTGTCCGTGGTAAAATATATAAAAATGTATATTTTTTTTCTTCTTAAAAACACAACCATAATATAAAAAGTAGCAGAAGAATGAAAACACATCCGAGTTGACGTGAAAGCACCAAATTACGAAGCAGAATAAAGCAAAGCATGCATGCAACAGACTTGCTATTTACTGTCACAGCATATTCGCACCTCTGGCTTTAAGGCAATTTCAGAAATTTTTGCTGTAGGAAGCACGAATTAAGAGCTAGAGGGATTACAGTTCAGCAATTGAGTAGTACTGAGAAGTATTAATACAATACTGAGAAGTCACACTAGTCAGCTGGTTTCTGTGTGTCCATAGCCAGCGAACAAATTAAATCGAAAGGATTTTCCACAAGGAAAATAAGTAGAAAAGCCACCTGCATCACATGTGAAACTACCCTAAAAAATAGAGTGGCAATAGGATTCATTCTTATCTCAGACTTCATTCAAGTAAGGTCTGTACACCTATAGTATTGGAAAAGTAATTTTAACAACAGGCTTTTTGGCTTTCATGTACACAAAAACTAATTTTATTTAAAAATTTCTGCGACCCCTCTGGGAGTCGCACCCCATTGCATTAGGCCATATTGTGCCTTTGTGTATTATCCATACAAGTGCATATTCATGGGCAGATTTTCATATTATGTGGGCTGAAAAACCAAGAGTAATTCATGGCGAGGTCTAGTCAGACAATCTCAAGTGGAGGAGTAAATTCCTCCAGTCATTGATAGGACTTTCACCTAGACCTCCATATGAATTACAAGTGGCAAAACCACTCTGTCACAGAGGATGCATATTAGTTATCATTTGTCATCTGTGTGCATTTCAAGCTAGTTGTGTGTTTTATTATCTTTGTTTTTCTTTATGTAAAGTCGTTTCCTGATAATAAATTTAGGGAAATAATACCATCTTAGCTATATGAATTTGCTCGACAATTTTTGTTGTGTGTGAACAGTTTACATCAAAATCACAACACTGGTCTGTAGGTCTGTAACAAAAGTGACTAAACAATGACTCTGGATATAGCTCAAGTTGCTTGTTATTTCTAATGTGAATTCCACTTTGGAAATATAGACAGAAGTTGGGTACTGCATGCTGTGTGCTATTAAAACCTCATTATATGGATGAGAAGAAAGAAGAGCATACTATTTATTGTTTTTATGGTATGGTATGGCATGAACCAACCAGTCATAATGAAGATTGCTGTTTCTTCTGCTGTGGACAAATTTCAAGTTTTTCAAGGACTAGGAAAAATAAAAGAAAATATCCAAAACTTTGCTTCTGTAATGAAATAAATCCCACATAGAGGTCTTCCAAATCCTGTGACACCAAAAAACAAAGGGCAGAACTTTTGCATCAAGATTGCAAGAATAGAATTTGATAGCTAATAGTAAAGAATTTCCATATTTAGAAAAAGAAATTTTTTGACATCTTATCATGTGTAGATTCTCTTTGTGTGTATGTATAGATGTTAAATGGATTGATAGAAGAATTGAGATTTGAATAAATGGCTGAAGAATAGCAGCTATTCACCGATGCATCTCAAGCAAGTTTAAAGACAGTTTTATTATATAATGTAAATACAAAAAAGCCTTCAGCGAATGTGGCTCATTCTGTTGAAAAAACTTACAAGCGCATATCCAAAGCGTTACTTATAGTCAAATATAAGAGATATCACAGACAGTTATGTGATGAATTTAAGGTCAGTTTTCATGTGGATCCTCAGGTGTATTTAAAAATATTGCTGGTTGCTCTGCTTGTGGAAGAGTAGAGTAACATCTTTTTTTACACTTAGCCTTGACAGCAAATATTACTGTCAAGGGTTGACCGGGGTATAGTGTCTTCATGTTTAATAGCACCTGGGGTTCCCCATCTCCGTGTAATATACATTGTCATGTGAAACAATACACTGTTAAAGCCAAAGATTTAAAATGTGTCGGCTTTGGGAGATGTAATGTTGTTCATCTGGCCATTTAGCCATTGGGCCCCTAATAGGACCCACTGTTGCCCACACTAAGCCCTGTGGAGGCAGACGAGGTACACAGTAGCTCTATATTTTACTCTGGCAGGCCCTGCCACCTAGTTTCTTGAGATTTCAGTGACTAGGGCCTAAAAAAAAAAAAAACTATCATGGGGTGAACACTAGAACAATTTTTTTTTGAGAATACAATTTAATTTGGATGTAGTTAGATTTTGCAATTTGGGGCTTACGTTGATGTATAGGTAGAGTGGGGAAGAAAGCTGAAGATTTGGGGGTGAAAGGCAGAAGTATGGGGATGATAGAGAAGGTGACCCCGGGTGGTCAGTGAGGCAGGCTCAAGCATCACCAGGCGAAGACAGGGGCAGCAGGGGGAGGAGGAAACAGAAAATAGTCTCCTCCTCCCTGCCAAGGATAGGGAATTGAAGGTGAATAGGGTAAGAGCACCTTATTCAGATCGCCGAGTGGCATTGGCAGTGTAGCTGCGTAGGTCATATTTATGTCTAGTCCAGTGGCATCGCAGTTCCTGGAACAGGTAACATCTGAGAAGATAGGGAGTCAGAATGGCTGTGGGACATGGGAACGAATCCCATCCGAGATTGCTGTTCATCGGATGCACAGGGGTTCAAAGGCGTTTGCAGCAGAGCTGCGAGAGTCATAGTTGAGTTAGGTCTAGTGATGTCACAGTTCTCAGGACAGTTAGACGCTCTCCAGAAGGAAAGGTGTCTGGCTGATTTCAGGTCTCGCGTGGGAGCAGGTCCCATCCAAGGTTGCTGTCTGTCCGATGTATTGGAGTTTTTGTCTTAGTCCTCCATCGTGTTAACTTACATTCGTTGAAGTGAGAGTTTTGCAGGGGCCCAGTCGGTGGGAGGTCACTGGTGAGTGCCAGTTTGTTGCTGGATTTCTCATAATTTTTCTTCACTATTTTGGTAGATAACGTTTTTTTTTTTTTTTTAATTTTTTAGCAGTGTTTACAAAGCAATGGTCCTATATAAGTTTAAAACCTGTACAATTAATGTGCTATGCTTGCTTTATTGGTACCTTCAACCTTACTTTGCATGCTGTTAAAAAGATGAAAATTAAATTAAACATATCTGGAATATAAACTGTATAAACATGATAATAATTCTATCATTAATGAAATTTATTGATGTCACATTGAACACACACACACACACACACACACACACACACACACACACACACACACACACACACACACACACACACACACACACACACACACACACACACAAGATATTGATTACTGCCACTGAAGAAAGCAGATAAAGTATGTTGAATTAAAAAAAAAAGAGAGAGAGAGAGCATTCATCTCTCTCTCTCTAATAAATGGAATGACATGGAGTTGTAATGATGAGATAAACATCTGGCAATGGAATCGTTGGTAACAATAGGTAAGTATTGTTAATCTTTTAAAGAGAAGATAAAAACCACCTAAGGATAAAAAACTAATTTTATTTTATTTAATTTTTAGCCACATATATATTTTTCATCTTCATATTTCTTTTCTATCTTTTATTTCAGATTGCACATTATGTATGTATGCATATCACATCTTGCACAAAAAAAAAAATAAAATAAATATAACAAAAAAAAAAACCATGCACGCTACAGATTTTTGCTTATCGTTTTCATGATCCAAATTTTCATGATCCATTTTCATGAACCAAAACTCAAGAGTATCAGAGGGTTATATTCAGATTTATTCCTCCTTGGAATCTGAAAAATATTTTTTATAAGCAGGAGAGCATTTTAATTGGGAACACTATAGAAAAGAGTGCTTAAAGCGGGATAGCTTACATATTACAAAAAAAAAATTTCTTAACTTGCATAATTCATCATCCATAAACAGAACTAAAAACAGGATGTGGAAACTTCTTTTTGTATACTTTGATTTGTTTGGAACTACTGCTATTTTTGCTGATCATTTTCAAAAATTTAAAATTCCATGAAAGTAATATATTTAAAATCATTGTCTGTTTGCCTGTTTATATTTAGTTATGTTGATTTCATATGCATTAGTGCTTGTTATTTTTATATTCTAGATGATGATCTAGTTCATTTATTTCCTAAAAAGGATATTACTGTCAAACCAAATCAAGAATCAAAAAAGTCAGCATTATCTGAGCTATTGGAGCAGCACACAGGAATTCCTAATAATCCTTTTAATGAGTATGCTAGGTTTGATGGAAGGGTAAGGAGTTGTTAATGTTTTTGATTTAATAAATTTATATAGTGTTTAATTGCTATAGTTTACTATTGTTATATTGGATGGGTTAAGTCTAGGCCATCCCAAATAAATAAATAAATCTTGGAACAGCAGTAAGTAACTCTTTTGACTAAAACAAGCGTGCTGAATCTGTTTGTATAATGGCCATGCATGCTTCATGTATTTAGTATTACTACTGGCAAAATGATGCAAGGAAGCAACTTTATGTAGCATCACAAAAAAAAAAAAAAGGAAATAAAAACTAAAGGTCTCATCCCTTCTTTAAATGTTGATAAATATGTATATCATGCAACTAAGTATAAAGATGCCTGCAGCATTAAGTTTACTCAATACACTTCTAAAATCTTATGTTTAAGGCTTTGGGTGGATTGAGCAAGCTCAGTGCTGATGGATTTCTTCCTCTTGCTGGATACACATATTAGGGAGCATAAATTCAAATTGAGGAAGGTTACAGGATAGATGTGTGGAAGTTTACCTTTAGCCAGTGGGTGGTTGATTGCTGGAACAAACTTCCATCTGTTTTTGTTGTGGAAGTGGATAGCTTGAATAAATTCAAGGAAGAACTAGACAAACTATTGAAGTGGAGAGATAGGTGAAATGAGAAGGGGTTTTTTTTTTTTTTTTTTTTTTTGGTTGATTCTGTATAAGCTTGCTTTCTTGCATCATTTGCCATTACTAATACTAATCTCAATGAGATCACCCCCATAGATGCCTGGATTACACACTATAATTTATAGAATTTAATTCACTCTTAATAGAATACCTTTTTGTGCCCATCTTGTTGCTCATCATTCGTTCTTCCTGAACTGGCTGCATCTTTCTAAAACAAAATCTTCAGCCTTGTATGCAATATTCAAGATGTGACTAAACTATTGCTATATATAATGGAATAATCATCCCTTTGTCTCTACTGGCAAAGTTGGATTATTGCTACTTAGTTGCAGAATCTTGCATTTTCGATTATCACACCTCAGCTGCCATTTCTCATCCCATCTGAATAATTTACCTAAGTCTTGATGAAGTAGCATACTCCAATTACTGTTATTAAGTACTACCTTGAAATACCTGACACCAATATTGTTAATAAATATTAGAATATAAGCAGCAGCACCAAACCCAGTGGAATCCTATTCATAACACTAGCTCATGAGGAGCTGCACCCATTTATAACTACCCTCTGTTTTATACTGCTTAACTGTCCCTTTACTTAGAGAAGTAACTGCCATATTACTCCATTTTATACAGCAGTCATTCACGTGGGATTGTATGAATACTTTAACTGAAATATTTCCATTTCTCTAGTGACAACTTGATTGCCCCTTAACAAAGTCATGGCCATGATCCCATTATAATCCATTCTTATCCAGATGATTATGTATTACATCCTTAACTAAGGACTCCAAACCTTCCCTAGTACAGAAGTCACTTATAAGTCTGCATTTTAATTTTCTCATTTTTCCCTTTGAAACAACCTTATGAATAAGAAAAAAATTTGCACTTATCTGCTTTGCTTGAACCTGAGGGTGCGATCATCATAATAGATAAAGATTTGACCTCTTTTATTGCCTGCTTCAGTATAATTGGATAGATGTCATCATCTCTTGGTGCCTTATTCATTTTTAATTGTAATAATAACTAGATATAAGATATATGCACGAAAATTCTATGTGCAAAATCCTTCCTTTTTTTTTTTTTTACACTTATTACCAGTTTATCACAATTAATTGAACTATTTCTTTTTAAAAGTATATTTTACTTTTAATAAAAAGTTTTATAGTACAGTTCATTTTGTAATTCATTCGTGGAATGAATTTTGTTACAGTAAGTACCACTATATTTTTCAATGTGATTATTGTTTCTATTGTAAATTTATAGTGTTTATTTTCCATAATCAGTGATGCTTCATGCATTAAGAATCTGCAGATAAAGGAACCACTAGGTGGCAGTGATTACAGTGTGCTGACGTGGGATTTGCTTAAAGATGTAACTGCCATCAGGGGTAAAGGGAAGGGCTTTTGCTTTTGTAAAGGTGACTTCAGTGGTCTCAGACAGTTTTTAAATTCTATACAATGGGACCAACTGATGATGTTACCAACAGCAAATTCTAAATGGGAAGCATTCAAGGAAGTAATCTTGGAAGCTACTAGGCTTTTTGTCCCAACTAAGAAATACTATTCAAGGTTTAGGGATAAATGGATGCTAGATGAACTAATGAGATTCATGGCAGGGAAGAAAAATGCATGGAATACATATAAATTATCAGATGACACAGAAGACTATAGTAGATATAAGCTAGTCTGTAATCAAGTCACAAAGGAGGTTAGGCAAGCAAAGGCAGATTATGAGAAATCTTTGGCAAAGGATGCAAAGAAAAACAGCAAAGATTTCTTTACTTATGTAAACTCTAAAAGGAAAGGGGTGAATCAGATTGGTCCACTTTATATCGATGGTTCATTGTATATGATCCTGCTGAGATAGCTGACAAATTGATTGAGTATTTTGCATCTACATTCACACATGAGGAAGTCTGTACGGAAGTGGATGCCAGAAACCAATCAAACTCTAACAGGGAGCTAAATGATTTTTTAATAACTGAAGGCATAGTGGAGGAGAAATTGTTGAAGTTAAACATAAGAAAGGTACCCGGGGTGGATGGGATCTATTCAGTTATATTAAAGGAGGCAGCAAAGGAAGTAAGCAAACCCTTAGCCATAATTATGAAAGATTCTTTTGACTCGGGAGGTCCACATGGACTGGAGATGTGCAAATGTATCCCCAATTCACAAAGGGGGACCAAAGGGTGACATAAGTAATTACCAGTTAGTTTAACTTCTGTTCCGAGGAAAATAATGGAATCACTGGTTAAAGAAGCATTGCAGGATTATCTACACAAGACTGCAATAATAGTTCAGACACAGCATGGGTTTGTTAAGAAGTCTTCTCTGACAAATTGGATTGGATACTATGATGTGGTCACAAAGGAACTGGATGGGGAAAAAAATAATTTTTATATCATATACTTCGATTTTAGGAAAGCTTTTGATACTGTTGCACATGGAAGATTACTGTACAAATTGGAGCGGTATGGCATTAAGGGCAAGTTGCTGCTACGGATAAAAGGATGGTTGAGTGGGAGAAGACAGAGAGTGGTAATCAATGGATACTGCTCTTTGTGGACTAATGTTATTAGGTGGAGTTCCCCAGGGTTCGGTGTTGGGCCCATTGTTGTTTTCTGCATATATCAATGATATTGATGAAAGTATATCAGGGTTTATAGTTTGCAGATGATACAAAGGTTGGCAGGATTGTTAATGACAGTACACCACTGTAACAGGATCTTGAAAAGTTGAGCAGATGGGCTGAGAGGTGGCAAATAAAGTTTAACATTGACAAATGTAAAGAACAGCATATGGGTAGCAGTAACCCCAGTGTAACGTCCCAACTGTGTGGTACTACACTCAGGGTATTGGAGAACGAAAAGGACTTGAAGATAATTGTGAAGTCAGATATGAAGTTTTCTGAGCAGTGCAGACAGGCTGCTAGAGTAACTCATGGTGTCTTGTCAATGATATAGAGGAAGTTTGTTAGCAGGGCTAAGGAGGTGATTGTCCTCTTGTATAAGACAATGGTCAGGCCACACCTTGAGTACTGCATATAGGTCTGGAGGCCTCATTTTAGGAAGGATGTAGAGCTGCTGGAACGAGTACAGAGAAGAGCAATGAGATTGGTGAATGGAACAAAGGGTTGCTGTTATCAAGGAAGGCTTAAGTTCTGCAAATTGCAGCATCTGGAGATGAGGCACCTTCGAGGTGATATGATTGAGGTGTATAAGGCCTTGAATGGTTTGATTACTCACATAAGTGGACATAAATTCAAATTAAAGAAAGACAATTGCAGAATAGATGTGTGGAAAATGCCTTTAGCCAGCAGGTTTGTTATTTGGTTTTTAGGAGCATTAGCAACTAAGGCCATATTGCTCGGGGATATGCGGTGGTCATTCCCTGACCTTTCCGCATCCTCCTTATTGGTGGTGACGGGCTCGAACCCCGGTCTAATTAAGAAGCGTGTGCTACGCACTGCTGCTCCTTCCCACCTGGCTATGGAGGCACCTTAGCTAGCAGGTGGTTGATAGTTGAGAAAAACTTCCATCTGTTGTAGTGGAGGTCAACAACTTAAATAAGTTCAAGGCAGAACTAGACAAGTATTTGGAGTGAAAGGATTGGTGAAATGGAAAGGGTTTTTTTTTTAATTGGCTGATCGTATATAAGCTTGCTTTCTTGCATCATATGCCTCTACCAATGCTAACCACTTTTAAAGCAGAGAATGATCTTTACACAATAACAGAAGTGAATGGGTTAAATTTAAAAATGTGAACCTTCAAGTCCTCTACATGAAATGGAAGTTCCTGTTCACTTCTATTAAAAAAGTCATCTGTTTTCTTAAACATATGAAATCCCAAGTTCTCCTTAAAACACTATCAAACATTATTATTTTCCTTCCTATGTCTCCAGTGTTGGGTTAAATTTTTAATTGAATTTTCCCTGCCTCTTTAATTGCACCGATCATAGAAAGTCTCTTGGAGACTTTCTATTGAAAGATCATAGAAAGCAAAATGAGTCTAAATGAACAGCAAATGTTTTCTAACCAAAGAATTGCCTTAACAATGTCAATAGCAATAGCATCTGCAGTACCCAAAGCAGTAAATAACTGCTTGTTATTTTAATCAAAATTTTTAGTATAAAACAGTGCTGCACATAACCATGTTTCCCACTTTGTCAGAATAAGCTCTGATGGAAGAGGGAGGCTGTAGTGCATTTCTCAAATAGCTACATGGGTAGGAGCTTTTATGGAGATCTTTTATGCACAAGAAATAAGTTACTACCTTTACTTATTCATTCACAAATCTTGCATTTGTGCAGTGATTCACATTTTCAAGAACCTTGCAAGCAAGAAAATGCAGACAGGTTCTCCATCTAATTTCCCACATACCAAATGTGCAATAAGGCAGTGACAAATTTTCCCACATACCAAATGTGGAATAAGGCAGTAACAAAACTAGAAATTCTGGGCCCTTCCACCAGATTGCTGAATGACCCACAAGATCTTTAACAACTCTTGACTCCCCATCCCCCATTATGGGGGTATGGTAGTTTCCTCTGCCATTTCATTGGCAGACATTAAGATGCACTTTTCTCCAATATCTTGACAAATTTCACAGATAATACCATCATAAATATCACTGAGATAATTTTTCTTTAAGGTAGTTTCATCTAGAATGTTTTAATTTATACAATATCTTTTCAAAAACCATTTGAAAAATGGACTGCTTAACTTATTGAAAGGCATATAGGTCCCTTATATTACCAAGGTGAGACATAGATCCTTTGAAAATTTACTTTTTTCTTCTATTGAGATTCATTGCTTGGTTAAAAGCAACTGATCTGACAATTTTTCTTGCTTTTTCTTTTTTGGTGCTTTCACATGTTGGTTAATCTGGAATTTTTTTCTGCATGGCACATTCTTTTCACAAATAACACAAAATTGTATAAAAAACATTATGGGAATCCTGTTGTCTCAAAACTTTATACTAGACATGTTGAACAGAACTTGTGTGATCGAGACCTGCTAATATTCATAAAATTGGACAAATGCTAACATTGTGATTTTCTCTTATAGAGAATCTGTGTCCTTATTTTGAATTTAAATCAATGTTTTGAATTTATGCTAAATGAAAATAGAATATATAGGATATTAAGAAATATTAAAATTTAGAAATATTATGGGGGTAATTATCTCCCATTATACTTCCAGTTATTTGCCATGCATAGATTTAGAGTCAAAACTTGCTTTTATTCCTTTGCCCTGTTGCAAGGTTCATCCATCTTTAAGCAGGTCTTTTAATACTGTTTCCATCTATTCTGATTACATCTTACCTTTCCAACATGTCAAATAACACAAAGGTAATCCACAGTAAAAATCCCTTTTTGTTATAAAAAATTCTGTAAATTTTTTTATAACAAAAAAGATTTTACTTTTTAAATGTGACAGAACAGTTCAGCTGTGTTATATATAACACGGCTGAACTGTTCATAAAGAAAAATACACTAACATATTTTCCTGTGCTTAACTGAAATACATACAAAGGAACATTTGAAAAGTTTGTGACCCAAGTATGAAAGAGTAGTGGTACAATATTAAAAATTTCTGTACTTAATGTATATTACTACAAATGGTAACTCACTAAGTTTCATGCAATTTCAGTAATGTCTTTTTTAAAATTACAAATCAGTCACCATGCAGTTATCCAATATTTGGGAAAAACTCGACTAATGCTAAAGGCATTTCATGAGTATATGGTTTCAGATGGGTCCTAAAGTTGATAACAGCAGATCAAAAATGCACATGTGAAATCAAATGAAAATTTGCATTATTTTTAAGCAGATACAGCAATTTACTTGCAAGGTTTTGTGACTATGGATGAGACACTGTTCCTCACTTTTAGTCAGAGATAAAGGATCAGTTCAAACAGTGAAAACACAGCTCATCTCCTTCTCTAAAGTAAGCCAAGTCGATTCCTTCTGCTGGCAAGGTGATGGCATCAGGTTTTTTTTTTTTTTTTTATTCTGAGCGGGTGTTGCTAGTGGATTACTTTCAGAAGAATTATTTAAAGTCAAGGGGCACATTATACAGACCTTATGAGGCATTTGTGTGCAAACACCAGAAACTTAGCAAGGGAGTCTTGTTCCACCAGGACAACAAACTTACTTACAAGTCTGTTATTGCTGCACTGTATGAGTGCAACTGTGAAATCTTGGACTATCTCCCATATTCACTACATCTAGCACCATTGGACTTTTGCCTATTTCCTAATATGAAAAAATATATAGCTTGAATTCATTTTTCCACCGACAGTGACATTATTGTTGCAGTATATGCATTCCTGGAAGCTTAAGAAAAATTTTTTTTGCAGTTGGAATCTGCACATTGCAGCAAAGGTGGCAAAAATGTAATAGACTCAAAATGAGACAATACTGAAAAGTAACGTGTTTGCAGACTCCTCAGATAAACCCTTCATACTCAGGTCATGAACTTTTGAAAAACCCCTCATATAATCACTAATTATATGAGGATTATACACCGATGAGCCAAAACATTATCACAAGCGAGTTGTTATGCAAATCAAAGCAACTGCAGGTGAATTACAGTGCATGTGCGGGTCAGGACGTGGTATAAAAAACACATGATACTGAGCTCTGTTAATCAGCGTTACTCTTGTTCTTCAGATGGGAAAGGCAGTGCTTAAGCGAAAGGCAGTGCTTAAGTGGACTTAAGCGAGTCTGGCAAAGGCCAAATTGTAATGGCCAGACGACTGGTTCAGAGCATATCTGAAACGGCACGGTTTGTGGAATGCTTATGATCAGCCGTGGTTAATACCTACTGAAAGTGGTCCGAGAAGGAGAAACCCATGAACCACTGGCGAGGTGCTGGACGACCACGGCTCATTGATGCTCGAGGTGAGTCAACGAAGGCTCTCCTGGGTGGTACGTGGTAACAGAAGGGCGACTCTGGCACAACTTTCCAGTAATTGGAATGTTGGTGATGGGAGTAATGTGTCACAACACACAGTACATTGAACCCTGCTGAAAATGGGGCTGCGTAGCCGCAGGCCGCTCTGAGTGCCCATGCTAACCACAGTTCACCAGCGACAGCACCTACAACAGGCAGACGAGCATCAAAATTGGACCTTGAGTGATTGGAAGAAGGTCGTCTGGTCTGATGAATCATGTTTCCTGTTGCACCATGTGAATGGCCGGGTACGTGTGTAGCGTTTACCTGGGGAAGTGATGGTGCCTGGATGCACCATGGGACGAAAACAAGCCGGTGGTGGCGGCAGTGTCATGCTTTGGGCGATGTTCTGCTAGGATACCCTGGGTCCAGTCATCTATGTGCTGGGCACTCTGACGTCTACCACCTACCTAAACGTCATTGCTGACCAGGTACACCCTCTCATGGCAACGGTCTTCTCCTCTGGCGGTGCCGTCTTTCAGCAGGATAATGTACCACGCCACACTGCCCGTGTTGTTCGAGACTGGTTTGTGGAACATGACAAAGGCTTCCAGGTATTGCCCTGGCCTCCAAATTCCCCAGACATCAATCCCATTGAGCATCTGTGGTTTGTGTTGGAACAGCAACTCAGATCTGCGGCGTCTCAGGACCTTACAGGAGTTAAAGGATCTGCTGGTTACGTGTTGGTGCCAGATACCACAAGACACAATTAGAAACCTTACAGGAGTTAAAGGATTTGCTGGTTACATGTTGGTACTAGATACCACAAGACATATTTAGAAATCTTGTAGCATCCATGCCTCACCGGGTACGAGCTGATTTCGCTGCACGTGGAGGACCAACTTTCCTCCAACATCATATTAGGTAGGTGGTCATAATGTTTTGGCTCATCGATGTATGCATTGGTAGGCGCCTCCGTAGCCAGGTGGGAAGGAGCAGCAGTGCGTAGCACACGCTTCTTGATTAGACCGGGGTTCGAGCCCGTCACCACCAAATATCGAGGATACAGAAAGGTCAGGGAATGACCACCGCATATCCCAGAGCAATATGGCCTTAGTTGCTAATGCTCCCAAAAAACAACAAAAGTATGCATTGGTCATATGATTTGCAGTGTTTCATTTGACTTGCTTAGGCCACACGTTCCTCCCTGATACAGTGAGAACTGTCCATTTCTGGTTCTCGCTGTGTTAATGATATAAGAATGCCTGGTAGGTTCTGTAATTCCCTTGGTAATTTCCAAGTTAGTATATAGTCCCAACAGGATGCTAGTTCCAGTCAATATCTGGAAAGTTAAAATCCCCCATTATAAGACATTCTGATTTCCTGGCCCACTATTTCTCTGCACAATTGCTCATTATACTTCTCAGATTCATTAGGCCTACAACACACACCTACTCTCATTTTTCCTTTCCCAGTGCTTATGTCACACCAAACAGACCCAACATTGCATTGTCCACCAATGTCAACTGGATGCGCTTCCTTAGATTTTATTTGTTTCTTAACTAACAAAATAACCCCTCCTCCCTTCCTGTCCTGTCTATCCTTTCTGTGGGCGCCTCCATAGTCAGGTGGGCAGGAGCAGCAGTGCGTAGCACACGCTTCTTGATTAGACCGGGGTTCGAGCCCATGACCACCAAATACGGAGGATGTGGAAAGGTTGGGGAATGACCACCACATATCCCCGGAGCAATATGGCCTTAGTTGCTAATGCTCCTAAAAACCAAATAACAAACAAAACAAACATCCTTTCCTATTCCAGTCCTCTAAATTTATTTAAACTACTACTTCCACACACACACACACACACACACACACACACACACACACACACACACACACACACACACACACACACACACACACACACACACACATCTATTCTGCAACCATCCTTTTTGAATTTAAATTTGTATTCCTTTGTGTGTTGCATGAGAGAGAGTGAAGATCCCTGCAAATGCCTAACTGCAATTTATAGAACTACAGTCTTTCCTGTTAAGAATACCTTTTTATGTCCACCAATAATCTTGTTGCTCTTCTCTGCACCCTTTTGAACAGCTTTACATTCTTCCTAAAATGAGGTTTCCACCATATGAAATATTCACAATGTGCCCAAACCTTTATACAATGTGCCAATGAATTTAGAACAAAGGTCTTGTACTATGAGAAGGTTATAAAGCATAATTTTATAAGGAGAGCATAGCCTCAGTTTGTATGTAGCACTGAGCAAACTAAGTTTTCTATTAAGTATGTTGGTCATGGTCAGATTTAAACTTTGTTATGGCCCTAAGCTACAAAGGGTACTAGGAAAGTTTTGCAATATGACGCAACAATGAATCACAGAAAGCTGCTTGTTGCTGCATGTTGAGACATGTTCATACGTGCATCGTAGCCGCCGCGCCAAGTCGATGGGCTCAGTTATTCATTAGTAGTGAGAGCGTAAAGTGCTTGCGATGGCATCGTGGTCACGAAATGAGATAAGGACAGTTTTGCGGTATAATTTCGTGCGTGGTTTAACCATAGATCAGTGCTTAGAAGAAATGACTCTTGCACTAGATGATGATTGTCCACATCGTACAACGATATTCAGGTGGTATAGAGAATTCCAAAGGGGAAATTTCACTCTGGAGGATTCGGAGAGGCCAGGAAGGTCACGAACGTCAGTTATGGAGGAAAACGTTACTGCTGTGAGGAAAATGCTTGACGAAAACAGGCGAGTGACCTACCAACAGATAGAGGATACTTTGGGCCTAAATGCACCAGCAATTCGTTCGATTCTGCAAGATCATTTGCACGTGAAGAAACTTAGTTCTCTCTGGGTGCCGCATCAACTGACTGAAGAGCAGATGACACGACGTGTGACTTGGTGCCGGGAGATGTTAAAAAAGTTTGATAAGGGACAATCTCGGTATGTGAACAACATCGTGACAGGTGACGAGACTTGGCTGTACTATTACGATCTGCCGATCAAGGCTCAAAACAAAGTTTGGGTCCTTGATGATGACGACACACCCGTAATTGTCAGAAAATCCCGATCTGTAAAGAAGAAAATGATAGCTGTATTTTTCAAATCGAGTGGAATTGTGGAACATGTCGTTTTTGGAACACGCAGAAGACAGTCACAGCTAAGTGGTATACTGAACAATGCCTGCCTGAAGTCATTGGATCTATGAAGAACCTGCGGCCAAAGTCAAGAATGGACACCTGGTACCTCCATCCCGATAATGCTGCAGCTCACCGCGCCAAAGCCTGCACCGAATATTTGACCACGACAGGACTGAAACTTCTCGAGCACCCTCCCTACAGTCCAGACCTTGCTCCCTGCGACTTTGCACTGTTCCCGCATGTGAAAATGAAGCTAAAAGGGAGGCAGTTTTCCAGTGATGAGGACCTTCTACGGGCTTGGGACAACGAGTGTGCTTTACTCCCTAGTGAAACTTGGCAGAATTGGTTTAAAGATTGGTTTCGGAGGATGGAGAGGTGTATTGAATGTAGAGGAAATTACTTTGAAAAAATTAAATAAACAAAGCTGTATTGCAAAACTTTCCTAGTACCCTTTGTATAACATGTGTTAGGCCCTTCCCCCTTCACAAAATAATAATAAATTAATTTTTTTTAGATGAAAAATAAATGTTAAATGGGCTGTACAATTAAACAGGCTTCAATAGGAATGTAATATGTATTATAAAAATTCTTTATTAACTTATGTTAAATAAATAACAAAATTAAATAATGTAATTTAAAATTATAATCTGCAAATTATGTATATCACAAAAATTATAATCCATGAATTATGCATATCACAAAAATTATTCTTTGCGCATATTCTTTGGTTTTTCTTTAAATAATTTTGTGTGATGTTCACCTGTGACAATATTAAAAAAAGGAATTTTTCTAAGGTGGACCGAGGTCCCTTGTAATGTGAGGCTCTAAGCTGTATCTTGTTTAGGTTATATGTAAATCTGGCCCTGATGTTGGTTTTATGTTGCACAAGTTAACTCAGTATTGTGCTGTGCACTTTAAATGAAAAGCACTGCTCCAATAGAGAAGTATATTGCTCTTTATTTAAAATATATGCTACTTCCCATAAGCAGGTTTCAAGATATGGCGAATGGCATGCATTTTAAATAAATAGTAATAATTATAATTATTCATATCATCCGTTGAAACATTTCAGTAGGAGAGACATTTGTATCCCCAGCCAGTATAGACTTCTCTCAAATCCAAGAATATCTCATTATAACTAAAGGTTTACTTTTGCTACTTCTTTTAATATAATTGAATAGATTTCAATAAATTAAATATTCATAGTCCTCTGTGCCTTAATTTTAGCTTCAACAATTCTCTTTCAGATATAATAAAACCATTTAATTACCAGTCAATATTAGGTAGGTTTCTAATATCCGCATCTCTAAAAACTTCATGTGTGCATGTTTATGCAAAATATTTATTTAGTTTGTCAGCAGCCTGTACAAGAGTAACAGTTATGCCATTCATATCAAGTGGAACAATGTAGTATTTTTTCCTTCTAGTGTTAACATAAGCAAAGAATTCTCTTCTACATTTTTTTATGCAATCAGTCAAAGCCTCCTCATATTCTTTTCATAATGCCTAACCCAAATAACTTGACAAACTAATTTCTATTTACTATGATTCTGTGCTCCCTGACAATTTAAAATACTATGTAGCAAATTTTCAATGTGTTTATATATACTTCTTTGTGTTTCTGGTGGATCCTCTAAAAACTGAAACTTGTAGTTAATATAAATATATGTTTTGACATATGTGAATTTTATAATATATGTTATGTAATTTTCAGATTAGTCATTGTGCTCAGGTAAAAAAAATAAGCATCTTCTTGACCATGCTTCCACCTGATAAAAGAGACTATCCGATGGAAGTGATCATACTGTCAGCTGCAAAGGTACAAGATTTAATTGGGTTGATATGCTGGCAGTACACTAATGAAGGAAGAGAACCACATTTAAAGTATGAATTTCCCCTATCCATTCTGTCATTTTATACTCTTTGTTCATAAATAAAAATAAAGTTGATTTTTTTTGTTAAGTTATATGCAGGGCTGTTAAAATTAAAGTATCCCTATGTAGAGGGCTCTGGAGCGAATTCTAAGGCTCATACTGAAGAGAAATTTGGACAACAAGTACAATAAAGAATGCGCTCACCATTTATTGGGGAAAAAAATTACTTACAAAATTTGTCACTGTATGGTGCATAACTATCTTAGTTACGATTATGCAAATAATGTAAGTTATTTGCGGCGTTACAGTGGAATACGGCATGCTTACTTCATTCTCATGAAGTAAGCATGCCGTATTCCACTGTAAGGCTAGTAATGCGTCAGGTGTTGCGGTACTATCCTTACAAGATGCACATGCTACAGCAACTAAAGCATGGTGATGCAGATATTCATTTCACATATGCACTTCAGTTTCTGGTGTGGATGACAGTGGATATCACTTGGCCATGGAACATCTTTTGGAGTGATGAAACCCATTGCTGCTTAAATGGACAGGTGAATACGCACAACTATCTCATTTGAGCAACAGAAAACCCTTGAGTTATCCAAGAGGTCCTGCTGCATTCTCCAAAAGTGACAGTGTGGTGCAGATTTACAGCCACATTCATGATTGGGCCATATTTTTTTGAACAGGTAACACCGACTGAACCCCGCACCTATTCCGTCACTGGACAGCGATATTATGAAATGTTAGCAAATTTCACAATACCAGAGCTGCAACAACATGGGTGCCTTTAGGATACCAT
The DNA here is from genome assembly GCF_048544385.1 of Mastigoproctus giganteus. NCBI lineage: Eukaryota > Metazoa > Arthropoda > Arachnida > Uropygi > Thelyphonidae > Mastigoproctus > Mastigoproctus giganteus. Next base: position 26,088,046 of record NC_143577.1, on the reverse strand, counting down.
ATTCATGCAAGATGGTGCGCCACCCCACATTCACCATTGTGTCCAAAGATTGCTAAGGCAACACTTTACAGACAAACGGGTCATCAGTCTTTGTTTCCAGACATCTTGGCCACGTCAATCAATGGACCGCACCTCATGCAACTTCTGGTTGTGGGGTTTTTTGAAGAACCAAGTGTATTGAGAAGGATGTGAAACTCTGGCAGATCTGAATGACAGCATTAGACATCATGTGCTGACTATTTCAGTTGACATGTTACGTTCTGCTGTAGAAAATGCTGTTCTTTGAATGGAAACTGTCATTGACCAAAATGAAGGACAACAATGAACAATTGTAGTGCTGTTCAAGTGATTTGTATTGCCACAGCGCCATATAGTGACAAATTTTGTAACAATTTTTTTTTTTCCCAATAAATGGCGAATGCATTCTTTATTGTACCTGCTGTCCAAATTTCTCCTCAGTATGAGCCTTAGAACTTGCTCCAAAGTCCTCTACATAGGAATACTTTAATTTTAACAACCCTGTACGTATTTTAATCATATTTGTAAGCCCTAAAATAACGACTAATGCATATTTAATGCGTTAGTCGTACAATGCGTACATTAAGAAAAATATATTCTCGCAACAGTAATGTTTTACAATTTGTTAAACCAGGATGCTTATCAACTGGTGTAATTCATACCATATTGTTAAATATTTTATGAAACAAACTATAAAAAAAAAAAAAAATAGAAATTCCTGTAACAGAGTTGTATCAGAAACATGCAAAGAAACAAAAAATTCTTTCTTGTCTTTGCTTATTACATTTGTTTCAACTGGATATAAATTTGAATACATTTCTAATATGTACATTAACATGTTTTCCTTCCTTTGATTTTTATTTACTCACTCATTAGTATGTAAATATATACATTTTTGATGTGTGTGTGTATATGTGTTTCTAGGTAATTTCAGATAATATGTGATTTTATGCATAAATTGTCTAGAAATATTTAAGTAGGTATTGCTGTTACCATATTTTATCTATGGTAACAGCAACACCTACAATTTATGAGGTAGTGGTAAGAAAATAGCTTTGAGAATTAGAATAAAAACTCATATCTGTTAGCATTAGTCATCCAATTGCAGCATACAAAACTCAAAATTTAATACCTTTCCAGGAATTCTGATCTGTAAGTTGATGAAACTGAATTTTGTGATACATATATGTGATTCACAGCAACTGTAATATCTAACAATAATAATCCAACAAGAATAACATCCTGTACGTATACATGTACAGCAGGCTTTATATATGTTTTCATGATATTTAGTGAAGCTTTATTTTATTTATTTATTTTTTTTTTTAATTCTAATTTGATTTTTGACAGTAATCTCACTCTAATGTCAGACAACTGGGTCAAAATAAGAATAAATTAATGTTTTAAAAAGTTTTATGTACAAAGTGTTAATTTTTATAAAATTTCAAAATTCCATAAACTCACTTCACAGAACACACCGCCATAGAAATTTACTACCTGTAGCCCATCTGCATCCAGAAAATGCACCACCATGGGCCAACGTCCCAAGAATATATCTAATTAAATAACTAACTAATTAATTCGTTAGTAAAATTAACTATTGAGTAATAGTTAAGTTTAAAATGTTTCTTTCCAGATTGATTCATTTTGAAAGAATAAATTTGTTTCTGAAATTACTTTTATCCTTACTGTAAAGTTGGTTGTTGTTGTTATTTGGTTTTTAGGAGCATTAACAACTACGGCCATATTGCTCCGGGGATATGTGGTAGTCATTCCCTGACCTTTCCGCATCCTCCGTATTTGGTGGTCACAGGCTTGAACTCCGGTCTAATCAAGAAGCATGTGCTACACGCTGCTGCTCCTGCCCACCTGGCTACGAAGGCGCCTGTAAAGTTGGATGATAATTTAGTGTATTTTTATGACTTTTTATAAAAATGTTACCAAAAATGTTCTGTCATTCACTATCTTTTTTTTTTTTTGGAAAAGATAGCAAATGACAGAGAGAGTGGGATCATAGAAGCCAATTCAGAAGAACAGTGCCCATGGAATTATCTGTAGAAAAGGCATGCAACAGAAACAGTACGTTTATGAGACAGAGAGTGGAGAGACTCTGTTAGAGATCAGTCATTAATTAGCTTAACTGACCTCTTCTGAATGGAATCTAGAAGCCTGAGAGAGGTTTTGGGGGCACTGCCCCAGATGTGGGAACAATATTTGTAATTTGCGATTTGTACAGAGTGAACAGCTGTTTGGAAGAAAAGTAATGCCGAGAGCAAAAGAGGAAACCAAGTTTTTTAGAGCAGAGGAACCAGTATTTGTAATGTGCTTGTGCCAAGAGAGATTAGAAGTCAGGGTAATCCTCAAAAGAGATATATCAACTTGCCTAGAAATTGGAGTGTCACAAAGATAAGCATAGGAGAATAAGAATCCTTTTGCAAGATATAAGACAGGACTGAATTTTAGAAGCATTGAAATCAACTAAGTTGTCTTTACACCACTGGAGAATTACCAGGAGATCAGAATTTAAGGAACTGATAGCGGATATTCGAGAGGTTGAAGCTGATTGAGTAGGGCGAGATTTCTCAAACTGGAAAGTGGAATCCGATCTGCTATCATCAGCAAAACTATTAATAGGATTTCTGGTCAATGGAAGAAGGTCATTAATACACAAGAGGAAAAGAGTGGGGGTCGAAAACTGAACCTTGGGGGACACCAGCATTAGTGGAGAAGTTAGAAGACAGAGAGTCATCTACCATCACCCTCAGTGAGTGGGCAGAGAGAAAACTGGATAACCAACTGCAAAAAACAGTTGGCAAACCATAAGATGGAAGCTTGTTTAGAAGACCTTTATGTCAAACACGATCGAAAGCCTTTGAGATGTCAAGAGCAACTGCGTGAGTTTCACCGAAATTTTCTACTGAATTTGTCCATAAATGGCTAACATAAGCCAGAATATCACCAGTGGATGGACGCTGATGGGTTCCATGCTGGCGATTCTTATTTTGGAATAAGAAAGTGAAAAAAGGTGGCAAAGAACAGGAGTAAGTTCAGGAGCATAGGTTTTGAGAACAAGCGAAGAAATACCATCAGGAAATGGAACTTTCTTAGCATCAAGATTTATCAAAATCCTTCTGACGTCCTTTTGACAGAAGACCACAGGAAGCATTGAATGGAAATGGTGGGAGGTGTTTTACAAAGATCATTAATACATGAGTTGGAAGAAAAATGGGATGTTAGCAGGTCAGCTTTATCCTTGGCTAAAGTGACAATAGAATCATCTGGTTTTGACAGAGGTGGGAGCAGAGATGGACAAAAGGTGCAGCCAATAGCTTTGGCAAGACACCAGAATGCTCTGCTACCATTAGAGCAAGAAGCAAGTTTTCTACTCTTAGGCTGTTCAAAATCTAGTTTGGACTGATCAATAGTTGCTTTACAATTTTTGCGAGCTTTGGTGTAGGCAGAAAATAAAAAAAAACCCTTCCACTTCACCCCTCCGTTCGTTGGAAATACCTGTCCAGCTGAGCCTTAAATTTATTTAGGCTATCAACTTCCACAACAGAGGATGGAAGTCTGTTCCACCAACCAACTACCCGCTGGCTGAAGGCAAATTTCCGCACATCTATCCTACATCTGTCTTTCCTCAATTTGAATTTATGCCCTCTCAGGTGATTATTCTGAGGAAGAGGCTGAATCCCATCAGCATTGAGCATGCTCAAACCATTCAAGGCTTTATACACCTCTATCAGCTCACCTCGCAGGTGCCTAGTCTCCAGATACTGTAATTTGCAAAACTTAAGCCTTTCTTCGTAAGAGCAACCCCTTGTTCCATTCACTAATCTTGTTGCCTTGTCTGTACTCGTTCCAGCAGCTCTACATCCTTCTTGAAATGAGGCCTCCAGACCTGTATACAGTACTCAAGGTGTGACCTGATATACAAGGGAATAATCACCTCCTTATCCCTGCTATAAAAATTCTTGTATATCATTGATAAGACACCATGAGCTACTCTTGCAGACCGTCTGCACTGCTCAGAAAACTTCATATCTGCCTGCACAATTTCACCCAGGTCCTTTTCATTCTCTACCACTGTCAGTGTAGTACCACAGAGTTGATACATTACTCTGGGGTTACTTCTTCCCATATGTAGTACTTTACATTTGTCTATGTTAAACTTCATTTGCAACCTCTCAGCCCATCTGCTCAACTTTTCTAGATCCTGTTGCAGCAATGTACTGTCATTAGTGTCCTTAACCCTGCCAACCTTCATATCGTCTGCAAACTTGGACATTAACCCTGATATACCATCATCAATATCATTAATGAATACTGAAAACAACAGTGGACCCAACACTGAACCCTGGGGTTCTCCACTAATAACATTATTCCATGAAGAGCAGTGTCCATTGTTATTTACTCTGGTTATTTGGTGTACTCTGGTTATATAGTTATGTTTCAGTTTTAGCATTGGCATTAGTGGTTAGACACGGGAGGAAGTTACTTTGAATAAACCAAGATTAGTTTATTCATGCATGGATTGTTATTTTTTTCTAGCATCAGTTGTGGGAGAGGTTTTTTCCTTTATTTAATTGAATTTATGTTATTTATATTTATTTCACATTACAACTCAAAATTTTAATATACTTCAATGATACCTATCCTCAGGGCCACTTACATTAATTACTTATTTAGGGTACTCTTATAGCACACTTATTAAAGTGTGCTAAAGAAATGGTAAATTACTTATTTACCATTACTAACAAATATTTTCCTTCTTATGTAATTCATCTAAAATGCTCTTATCGCACATTCACTATTACTACAAGTATTCTTTCTTCTTACATATAATTCATCTTATATAATAACATTCATAAACACACTAATCTCATTTAATCTTGTTCATTATTATTTCAATTAACTTAGACATCTAACATTCTCTCCTCAGTAATTTTAAATTAAACAAAACTGTCCAGTTTGTTCTGAAAATGCTTGATGTGAAGACTTATATTTATGCGTTCTTCCATCCAGGAATCCCCTTCTTCCTCTAACACAAGAAATCTTTACATAAGAACTTTCCTGCCAATTATCTATTTACAGGAACAGTTGTCTGCCTTCACTGGACTGGAGTATCATCGGAGCTCTTTCACCTACTACCCAGAGTCCGAACATTTTCTTATATTTCAATTGCATTTTCTGTTTTCCTTCAAGACAAGTGCACTTATCAGAATACGTCTTCTGGGCTTCTAACTACAACTCGATCTACCCTAGCATCCCCTTTTGCTCTGTTTTCAGCTACTCTTTCCCACTCACTCTCTTATATCTCCCCTCTTTTTGCATGCAAAAGCCTTATACTGTATATTTCCTTCTTATTTACATATCTCTACCTATCAATCCAAACATGACCAGATCACTATGTTATTTCTTAAAGTTACCATTCCCATATATTTCGAACTCACAACTTTGTGTTTTCTTCCAGTGGAACCCTTTCATCTTCTACGGTTAGACCCCCTGTTGAACCTACTTTTGAACTACTCTGCACCAACACCCTTCCCAAAATGACTAAGTGCTGCATCTTCAAGTAGTGGTATGATAGAGGGATTAAATTAATGTGGACTACTTCCTTGAGCACCTTTTAAATTTATCTGGTCTTTCATCATATAGCCCTCTCTACTTACTACCTTTTCCATTGTTCCAATGCTTTTAATTTTTGACCTACCACACCCTACAATATCATTGTTTACATATATGTTACATGCCATACCAACAGGCCCACTCCCATTAATGAAATATTTCTGAAATGCTGTTTTCTTTGTTCATTAACTGCTATATTTCCACCATCTATTCTTACACAAAAGAATAGGTATTTTTAAGACTTTGTGTCTTACACAGTCTCATTTTCAAACTGCTGCACTGTCTATAATGATATCAGAATAGCAGGCATCAGAGAAACTAAAAGGATAAATACTGGGATGCAACAGCTAAACAATAATTTTAAATTAATTTGGGGAGTATGATACAGTAAAATGAAAGTATAACAACAGCTTTTAGAATTAACTTGAAAGAGGGTTTAATTTGCTAGGAAGCATTATCCAAGTACACTGACAGAATGTATGTGGATAAAATTTAAGATGAAAACTTTGTGCATGTGATCGAGTTGAAGGCTCAAAAATATGAAACAGAAGTATACTTTAATATGTTGGAAAGAGCAGATAAACTAATGACAAAGAAAGTACAAAATTAGCAGGAGGTTTAAAAAAAGGAAATGAACAATTGCATCTACAGAGACATTTTAAGAAAGTTCAGAGAGAATGATAAACTTTACAGATGATAATAAGTTACTAGAATGTGAAGGTAAAGAAAGCCAACACAAGAACTACAGGAAACTTTTAGCAGTCAAACATGTTTCCCGGTACTGCAGCTTCTCCCTGCATTCTCGGTAAACAGATGGTGCATGTTATTGGTAGTGGCAGTAGAAGTCGATAAGTAGCAAGGATCTTTGTCAACATGTTGCTGCTGATCTGCACTTTGTTTCTTTCGTTATTACTGGTGATGAATTGTGGATGTATGGCTATGACCTGAAACAAAGGCCTAGCCCTCTCAGTAAGGCTCCATCTCTCTGATTTCTAAAAAAAACAGGACAATCTCAATCAAATTGTGAAGATCATGCTTATCATGTTTTGACTCACAGGGCATTGGTCAGTATGATTGTGATCATGGTCAAACAGTGAACTAGGAATACTGTAGAACAGTTCTCTGGTGATTATGCAATGATCAGAATAGCAGTTGCTGTTCAGAGAAAACACCCAGAAAAGTGTGGGAATTGGTAGTTGTATCACGACAACTCCCCTTCCACTCAAACACTTTTCATTCAAGAATTTCTTGTGAAGCAGTCCATCACTGTGGTTCCCCATATACTATACTAACAATTTAGTTCCTGTAATTTTTTTTTTGTTTCCCAAGCTTAAAGTCTGCCCCCATCCCTCCAAAAAAAAGTCACAGATTTGTAATGACAGGGAATTATTCTGAACATGACACAGAAACTATTAGCAGTTTCACAAAAATGCATATCAGGAACTTACAGAAATTGTGGAAGCATTGGAATCAGTGTATATAGTGTCAGAGAGGCTACTTCAAAGCAGATCCATCTGAGTGGCACAGTAATCTTCCTTATTTCCCAAATATTAGTTCAGTCCATGAACTTTTTGGTCCTCATTTCACATAAAAGGGACCAGGTCTTAAACAAGTCTTAAACAAAGGGACCAGGATTGTTGCAAAACTGTGTGAACATTTTTAATCCCAATTCCATGCTTCACTCAACTATGCAAATCTAGCAATGATTTGAGCAGTGTGTTGGTGTGTGTTTAATCATCACTTATCCTCCATGATGGTAATTGTTTTGTCACTTGGTTGGAGAAACTTTCTTGTCATATACATTTCTAAAGATCTTCAACTGCAGCTGTAGGTAGTTGATCTCAGTTAAAGGGAATAAGGTTTTGCCATTAGTTATTCTGAGGTTTTGAATCAGCATGATGAGAAAATTTGTTCACAAACACAAGCTTATATGGGCTTAATACACTGAAACAATGAAAGAATTAGAAAGTGGCTTAAGATGCTGTTAAACTTTTATTTTGGATTCAAACCCCTTTTGTGGTTTGAATCCGAAAAAACATTATGATCAACAAAAATATTTCTAACACACCTTCAAAATTTGTCCTTCTATATTTCAAAGTATGCAGATGTAAAAATAAAATTAAAAGTCTCCTCATCTGTTTATACATGATTCGCTGAGTACAAAATTGGCTTCCAGAAATACTAGAGCAAAGAAAATATAATGAACAACTTTATCTCTCAGAATTAGTGTGCCAGGTAAAGTGGTACTATTTTTGCTATGTAGTTCATTCTTGACAAACAAAATGACAGGGACCACCTTTTTGCAGATTCTCACAGACTTATCCACAAATCATAGTTTATATGCAAAGTGGTTTGTTACTTGTTTGGAGAAGTCTGGATTCAAATCCTATTGAAGACTGAAGAGGTCTACTTAAAGGCCTCTTCAGTCAAGGCTGTAATTAGCTGACCACAGGTGTTGTGAGTGTACCCCTCACTAGTGAGTTATTCTAGGTTTTTGGTCATGCATAATGTACTTTTGGCTTATATACCTGTTTTTTTTAAGGCATAATACATGATATACCATATGAATTAGTGCACTCTGACCAAAGCTTTTAAAACAGTCGGTCAAATCTTTTCCATCTACTACCATCTCTTTGGCTGCTGAAACTTGTCCAGAAAAAAATTTGCAACTGATGATGATTTCTTCTTAGCGACGGCGATTGCTCTATAATTTTTTTTTTTTTTTTTTTGCAATGGATATTTGTGTGCTTACATGCTAATGGAACAAGAGCTTAAGTTGTGGATGTCAATTTATTAAAAATTATATAGTTGCTTCTTAATATGCTCTTCCTTTTTATACATATCAAATTTTTTTCCCTGTTTATTTATAATTCTGAAATTCATTTTCTCCATTGCTTTATTATTATTTTTATTCAGATCAAATGTGGGATACTACAGCCTTCAAATAGCAGAAGAAAATGGAGAAGTTGATGAGGACTTTCCTAGTTTGGATCCTAAAGAACCTGTGGCTAAATTTGGTTTTCCAGTATTAGCTCTTGTGGAAAAAGAAGAGGTAGAAGATACTACCCCTGTCGTGACAGTGTAAGAAATTTGCTCCATAGAGTCAATTTTTCACTATATATTACTGGATAATCTATTACTGATAAGCATAAAATAAATAACTTGCAGATTTCTCATGTTGGAGAAATTTCATATATACTTTTAGTTCAAATGACAGTTTTTAGAAAATCTATCATACAAACATATAAATATTTTGTGCTAATAGATGTGCTAATTTAAAATTGACTGGAGATAGTTTAGTAAGTAATCGCCGGTTCTGATCACTTTATCAGACATTTTATAAGTACTTCTTTAATTAAATACTTAATTATCTAATTAATGATTAAAGCTAAACAATTAGTTCCTAGCTTTATGCTAGTTCAAGTATAGTATATTACCTTGATATTATACATTTTATATGATATTAGGTAGCTAATTTGACAGAACTTAACAGAACTAAGTTTTAGTTTTAATCAAGATAGCATGGCTCAGGAGTGAATTGCTATTGGTGATTTACTTATGATTCATGACCAAAAACAGTATGTTTTACTGTTTGTATGCTCTGTGACATGTATGCAAAACCTTCTCAATAATGATTTCTGTATGCTGGACATAGGGAATGTGGTGAATTAAAGTGGAAACTTGATGTACTGTTGGATGGGATTGAATCCCAGAGAAAGAGCAAATGAAAAGTAACAGATCTGAGGGCCCAGTGGTTACTGAAGTGTCTCGCATCCAGCACTATGTCCAGTAATGCTCTCCTAAAAGATGAGGAGCCAGCCATGGATTATCAGGCATGGATTGCCTTGGTTACAAATGGGATGTATGTTAGTGAGGAACTCAGTTTGTATGAGTTGTCCAATTTAGTAAACAGGTCCAGAAACTTGATGTTTCTGTCAGAGGTTTATTTAGTTTTCAAAGTGTCCATGATAAACACAAATGACAAAAACTTAGAAAATTAAAATTAATTCTTTATTTTTAATTTCCTAAGAATATAAATTCTAAGATAAAAAAATAGCAAAATATGACAACCATCAATACACATATGCACACATTAACTGTCATATTTTGTATATAAGTAGACATGATGTAACTGATTTTTTTTTCTTTAAAATTAAGAGTGGATACCATGTTCTATCTCTGAAATTACAGCTAAATCATTTACTGTAGTATACATGGTGTATCACAAATGGCAACCAAATTGATGAAGAAATGTTTTGAAATTAAAATTAATTGTTTCTCCTTTACCATCACTGAACTTTAAGGTTTAAATTCTTCTAGAAGTGTTCCACAAGCATTGCCATTAAAATCATATCACTCTGCCTTTATAAAAAGTACTTTATCTCTAAAATAGAGATGTTGATTCATTGTTGAGTGTAATGAGTGGTTTAACAAAGTATACTGCCCTACCTTATATCCAGAAGTCATCATATAATATTTGTATGAAAACTTTGTAAAACCTTTATTCTTAGAACTAAGAACATAGAACTAATGAACATAGAACACAGAATTAATGAACTTTGTTCATTCCACTTATCTGCTGACTTTATATTTTGCTTTGCAGTTCTTTCCAGTTTGCAGATAAACAAATCTTAATTTCCTTTCAGAAGATAATTCCACCAAAACACCATCTTATAACTTAAACATTAATGCCTAGATAATGTAATTATCTTCCAGGACCCATCTAATAAAATTACTCCACTTTAATATAATGCTTTTTAACCTCCTTGTTTCACTGTATAACAAAGCATATTAAAAAAATATTGATAAAGCATATTAATATGCACATGTGCATGTAAGTTTTAATTTTTACTCTCCCAACAGTTTTGGGAACTGGAAAATGCAAGTACTATTAATTTCATCTTTACATTTATGTTAAAAATATAACATTTAAAATTCATTCATTCTTCAAATGGAATTTAAAAAACCAAACACTTTTTCCAGAAATAAAAAAAATGTTGGGCACCAGTCAGGTACCTCACAAATATTTGTTGTTACAAATAGGAGCACAGCTGATTCCACTAAATGGCGACAAAAACTCAGAAGTAATGTAAATTAGGATTACCATTTTCCCCCCTTTCAAATAAGGAACAGAATGGTTTCAATGTAAAGAATATGGAAGAATATGTTTTTCTGTTTCTCTGGACAGAATTAATAATTATTATTATTAAAAATTAAAATATGAATTTTATTAATAATTAAACAAATGAATTTATATTAATTTTAATATTAATCAGATTATAAAATAGTAAAATTATTATTAAATTAAATGGAAGGTTACCCTGATTTCTCATTTTTTTGCAGCTCGCAGAATTTAAACTGTTTAGTTAGTGGAATGGCCTTAATGCTGACAGTAGAACATTCTAATGCTTGACATAAAATTGTTTAGTAACAATTTAATAGCTTTAGTGATGTAACCACATTTTCATTTCCCATTATAAATGAAACTTTGCCTTCACAAGTTGAACTGGTATTGCATTACTCCAAACAAAAGACATCACTAATTTTTTAGAATTTTTTTCAGCGTGGTCTGTGCTTGCTAACAGGAGAGACTGCTTCTACAGGAATGGGATACACTTAAATAGAAAGGGTGGAAGAATATTTGCTGATGCTATCGAGGCAGTGTTAAATGGGTCAGAAAACTACTAGCTTGGGGGGATTCACAGACTAAAAGATTAACAGTAGTTACAGGCAAGGGTGAAAGTGATTCTTGCACTGCTTCTATTGTAATAAGCAGCAGCCTAGAGAGCAAGTTGTTGGAGATTTCAAGAGCTGCTGGGAGTCATCATGGAAGTAAATACATCGGCTGTGTTAGGGTAACTAAGAGTAAGAACAGGTGCATGTATACTTGCATATACACAAATGCTAGAAGTATAGTAAATAAATTTGATGAATTTGAAGTGCTTATCAAGGCATCAAAGGCAGATATTGTTGGGATATCAGAAACGTGGTGTCACACAGATATAAGCAGTGCAGAATTAGAATTTGGGGAGTACAATGTGTACAAAAAGGATAGACAGGATAGGAAGTGAGGAGGGATTATGCTGTTAGTTAATAAACAAAATCTAAGGACATGCATCCAGTTGACATAGGTGGACAGTATAATGTTGAGTCTGTTTGGTGTGACATAAATACTGGGAAAGGAAAAATGTGAGTAGGAGTGTGTTATAGGCCTAACGACTCTGATGAGTACAACAAACGGTTGTGCAAAGATATAGAGTGGGCCAGAAAATCAGAATGTCTTGTAATGGGGGATTTTAACTTTCCAGATATTGACTGAAACTTGTGAGTTGGTCACTCGCACACTAGCAAGACTTTTGTGGATTTACTGGAGGACTGTTTTCTACAGCAACATGTTCGAGGGGCAACCAGAGGGAGTAATACTCTTGATCTGATTATCAGCAGTGATTATTCATGCATTAAGAATTTGCAGATAAAGGGAACCACTAGGTGACAGTGATCATAGCCTATTGATGGGATTTACTTATAAAGATGTAACTACCATCAAGGCTAAAGGGAAGGGCTTTTGCTTTTGTAAAGTTGACTACAAGGGTCTCGGCCAGTTTTTAAATTCTGTACAGTGGGATCAACATTGAATTCTAAATGAGAAGACTTCAGGGACTTAATCTTGGAGGCTACTAGCTTTTCATTCCAACTAAGAAATACTGTTCAAGGTTTAGGCTTAATGGATGTCAGATGAATTAAACAGGCAAGTGGCAGAGAAGAAAAATGTATGGGATGCATATAAACTATCAGGTGACACAGAAGCCTATGGCAGATATAAATTAGTCTGTAATCAAGTCACAAAGGAGGTTAGAGAGGCGAAGGCAGATTATGAGAAATATTTTGGCAAAGGATGCAAAGAAAAACAGCAGAGTTCTTCACTTATGTAAACTCTAGAAGGAAGAAGATGAATCAGATTGGTGCACTTAACATAGATGGTTTGACATAGGTGATCCTGCTCAAATAGCTGATAAATTGAATGAGTATTTTGCTTCTACATTCACACATGAGGAGTTATTCAAGGAGGGGAATGCCAGAAGTTTATCAAACTCTAACAGGAAGCTAAGTGATTTTGTAATAACTGAGAGCAAAGTGGAGGAGAAATTGTTGAAGTTAAACATAAAAAAGGCAACTGGGGCAGATGGAATTTATCCAGTTATATTGAAGGAGGCAGCAAGGGAAGTAAGCAAATCCTTAGCCATAATTATGGGACCATCCTTAGAGTCAGGGGAGGTCCCCATGGACTGGAAATTTGCAAATGTATTCCCAATTCACAAAGGTGGTGCAAAGGGTGACACAAATAATTATAGACTTGTTAGTTTAACTTGTTCTGGGGAAAATAATGGAATCACTGGCTAAAGAGGTGATACAGGATCAGATAGATAAGACTGCAGTAATAGTTCAGAGGTCATGGAGTTTTGTAAAATATATATAGGAATTTTGCTAGCAGAGACAAGGAGGTGATTATCCCTTTGTTTAAGGCAATGGTCAGGCCAAACCTTGAGTACTGCGTATAGGTCTGGAGGCCTCATTTTAGGAAGGATATAAAGTTGCTAGAACGAGTACAGAGAAGGGCAAGATTGGTGAGAGGAACAAAGGGGTGCGGTTACAAAGAAAGGCTTAAGTTCTGCAAGTTGCAGCATCTAGAGACTGGGCACCTGCAAGGTGATCTGATTGAGTATAAGGCCTTCAATAGTTTGAGCAGGCTCAATGCTGATGGGATACTTCCGCTTGCTCAGATTAAGAATCTGAGGGGGCATAGATTCAAATTGAGGAAAGACAGCTGTAGAATTGATGTGCGGAAGTTTGCCTTTAGCCAACGGGTGGTTGATTGCTGGAACAAACTTCCATCTGTCGATTTAGAAGTTGATAGCTTAAATAGCTTCAAGGTAGAACTAGACAAACATTTGGAGTGACCAGATGGGTGAAATGGGAAGGGTTTTTTTTTTTTTTTTTCAGCTGAAGCTGTATAAGCTTGCTTTCTTGCATCATATGCCTCAACTAATGCTATTGCTAATGTCTACCATTTATTTACAAGATGAGATAATAACTAAATAACAGGTTAATCTGACTATTGCAATAACAGAGCAACTCATTATGAAAGCAGAGTTTGTTCTATGATGTTCTATATTAAGCAGTTTAAATCCTGCTGGCTGCAAATAAAATATGAGAGGCCACGATAATTCTCCTAATTCCATTTAATTTCAATAAGCCCAAATAGCATTAGTTATTTTGTTTTTATAATTATTAAAGTATTATTCATATATAAATTAATATATATATATAATATAATAATTGTGTTAAATAATAATAAACCTTATAGTTATTTTTTAAAATAAATCATAACCAGTTATTCAGTCTTTACTTTAGCTACTTATGACAAATGTGTTGAGGCTATATTGAAATTATATGTAATTAGGAAGAAATATCCTGTCCTCTCATATTTTATTTGCAGCCAGCAGGATTTAAACTGCTTAGTTAAAATAATTGTCTTAATATGCATCATAGAACAAATTTTGGGGACATTCTGGGTATAAATAATTTCCAGAGTCAGATAGCCAATTCTGTGAACATTTGATAACTCTAACCTATGACTAGGATGGTAGTTAATAAAAAGAGTTATATTTTACTGTTCATAGTATTGCAGTTTATTTCTTAGATTGTTTTTACACTGTACTTTATAATAATTAATGAGGACAGAAGTTCCCATGTTATGATAACCTGATTAGTGTTACCCTTCTTTATTTAAAATAATGTTTTATTGAGAGTATAACATTGTAATGATTGTAAATTTCTTTTAATTTTTTTAGTCATAACTATGGTTAGTACAAGATACAAAAAGAGTTAACATATTTCGTGATGGCACAACTTGAAAGCATATTTCCTGTAGCAGTCTCCTACAGGTCAAAGTCTTGTTTCTTGCAGTTTGTCATGTATTCAGACCTGTCTCTAACAGGATACAGATAATTTTTGTCTGTGTTGCAAAAGGAGTTAAATGATGATGCAAAATTCAGTAAAGATGGGAATGAATTATGTACATTCTTTACACCATGATGTATAGGATGCAGTTTACAGAGACTCTAAATTTCTATAATGACCACTCTTATATCATGTGAATATTAAGATAGTTTATTTCGTTATTAATTAAATCACTATACATTAAGGTAATGTTTCAGGAACCTTTCCGGAACCCGACCTCAGACTATACATAGGCTGTTTTTTAAGGACAGAAAGAAAAAGAATACACCAAATTACTGTTATGTTAAAATTAATATTACATATACAAAACTTGTAGTGGATAATTACTATATGCAATTTATGCATAGTACATTACATATTATTTATTACATTATACATTATTTTTTTTTTTTACCTTTTTTACCTTTTCTATTCCACTTGAATAATTTGAAATTAAAGTTAATCAGGATTTCTTACCTATTGCCAGCCTCCTGCTCAAAAACTCAAAACTCGCTTGTTTATCTCTTCTCAAAAATAATCCCGAAGAACCAGCACACCTTGAAAAACAACCAAGATTTAATTTCCAGATTGATAGAGGCAGAAATAAATGAAAATGATATCTTGGTATCATTTGATGCAGATTCTACATTCACAATACATCTGGATGAAGCAAAGTTATGCCTTAAAAAAGAACTAGACAGCCAGATCTATCTTGGCAACTCAAAACTGCTACCAGTTTCGAAGATAGTACAACTCATCAACCTGTTGATAGAGAAACCCTCTTTCTCCTCTCATGGCAGAAATATTCATGACCCACTTGGAAAATGAATTATTGGAAAAACAACCCCTTAAAACCAAAAGATCTGGAGCAGATATGCAGATGACATAATTGCAATCTGAAGGGCTGCAAATATTTTATGATGCACTCAACAACTACCACCAGAAGATAAATTTCAAAATTTAAATAGAAGACAAAGGCAGCCTACCATTCCTAGATATCCTAATTACAAGAAAACCCACAGAGTTACAAATGGAAATTTACAAGAAACCAACAGATACAGGGATTGTACTGAATTATAAATCATGACACCCTCAATGAACTAAAGTCAGAGTATCAAAATATTTCATCTTAAGGGCTTACCAGATCTGCCATAAAGAAACCTTCCAACAGGAACTAGAAGCTATAACCAAACTATCCCTTAAAAATGGATACTCCCCTACATATCATTAAGAAAACAACAGGGGATGGTGCCAAGATCTTGAACCACCTTAACCAAGTAATAGCAAGGGACCCACCATCTGCATACATATATACCCAACAGTAGTGTTAAGATAGCAAAATCTTAAAGATAACAAATCTTAAGATAGCAAAAGAACCAAAGAAATAGGGAATCAGCACTTTCTTCAAGGAGTCGGCATCTGTAAAACAGATACTAAAACATCAGTAAAACTACCCCAACAATCCTAGAGGCCCTGTTTACAAAATAGACTGCAAATGTTAGCAGTACATACATAGGAGAGTCATGCGGAAAACTTAGTTTCAGAATTAAAGAACAAAAAAAGACATTCAATACAGGAGGATACAAAAAATTTGACACAGCCCCGCATGCGTTCCAATGCATGGATATATGGCAGTTCAGTAATACTAGAGTCCTTTCCACAGACCACCAATACAAAAAAAGAAAATTTAAAGAATCATTCTTTATAAAAATTTTTGAGGCCACTTCTGTAAACAGAAAACAAGGGGTTGAATTTAACCAACAACACTTTAACATATTTAAAAAGACAATAGAAGAAGGCCTGAAGAAACAAGAAAGAAAACACCAAATACCAGAAGAACACCCTAATCTCAACCCCCACCACCACCTCCAGAAATAGGCAGCACAACTGCCACAGAGGAGATCTAAGAATGAGGTTTGGGTCTATCCACCTAGAGGCTACAATTTACCAAAAAATCACTGGATCCAGGATATCCTACTTGGCATCCTGCTGTTGGACAATTAATTGGAAAACCTTGAATGGGTTGAGCATGCTGAATTCTGATGGGATCCTTCCACTTGTTCAGATTACGAACCTAAGGGGGCATAAATTCAAATTAAGAAAAGACAGATGTAGAATAGATGTGTGGAAATTTGCCTTTAGCCAGCGGGTGGTTAATTGCTGGAACAAACTTCCATCTGTCGTTGTGGAAGTTGACAGGTTAAATAAATTTAAGGAGGAACTGGACAGGCATTTGGAGGGAATGGTGTGATTTTTTTTTTTTTTTTTGGCTGATGCTGCATAAGCTTATACACTTGCTTTCTTGCATCCCATGCCACTACTACTACTACTACTACTACTACTACCTTGTGTATAAATAAACTGTTGATGGCATTTCTTGCCAGAACGTACAGTTGAAATTGAGACATTTGGAAAGCAGGAGGCTAGCAACAGGGAAGAAATTTTAATTAACTTTAATTTCAAATTATTCAAATGGAATAGAATAGGTAAAAACTAATAATGTATAATTTAAATAAATAATATATAAAATGCTATGCATAAATTGTATATATTAATTATCCACCAGAAGTTTTGTATATTCGTAACTTCGGCGAGGTAATTTTGTAACTTTGGCAAGGTTCCCGAAGTTACCTTAATTTATAGTGATTTAATTAATAATGAAATAAACTATCTTAACATTCACATGGTATAAGAGTGGTCATGGTTAGGTATGCTACTTGGCAATCTAAAATGCTGATGAAACTGATATTGAAGTTCCACTTGTGAGCCAGGTGGGCCAAATTTTGGCAAAGTCTGTTTATTCTGTCACAACCATATCACTGTGTGTAAGATCAAAAACACTGTATCTCGTATATATTGGAGTTAGCCACACAGGTGTGAACCAATGTGAGCAGGGATGATTGAGGCAGGCTAAGCCTGCCTCAATCTCCGAGTCCTCAACCCCTTTTAGTCTCCAGAGCATACATCCAGGAGGCAAATTGCTGCTATGAATAAAGGGATGGTTGAGTAGAAGACAGAGAGTGGTAATCAATGGACACTGCTTTTCATGGATTAATGTTATTAGTGGAGTCCCCCAGGGTTCAGTGTTGGGTCCAATGTTGTTTTCTGTATTTATTAATGATACTGATGATCAGGCTTAGACATTAAGCCTGATATATATATATCAGGCTTAATGTCTAAGTTTGCAGACGATATGGTTGGCAGGGTTGTTAATGACACTAATGACAGTACGCTACTGCAACAAGATCTAGAAAAGTTGAGCAGATGGGCTGAGAGGTGGCAACTGAAGTTTAACATTGACAAGGAAGCATCTTTTTCACTTCCTTTGTATACTTTGCACCAACCACTCTGCAGCTGGTCTTCTATTTTGATTCATAAACCAATTTGCGTGTGCACACACGCACACACACACAGAATTGTTACTTTTGCCTCTAAAACTGTATTTAGTATCGATCCTTTAATGAAAAGAATGAAAAGTTTGGGGCATTTTTTTTCTTATATTTGTTTAAGCATATATTTATCTGGCATTTTTAGGTGCATTAGCATATACATGTAATGTATATGTTAATGCACCTAAATTCTTCATGCTTCATGTGTACTATTATGTAATATTTGTGAATGTACTAATGTAATGCTTGTGAAGACACACACACACACACACACACACACACACACACACACACACACACACACACACACACACACACACACACACACACACACACACACACATATTATATATATATACATATATATGTATATATATATATCAAAGCGCCATTAAAAAGAAAAAAAAAATACATACACTCACATATATATATAGATAAGTAGATTAGAGTATGAGTGGAGAAATGCCAACCAAGTGAGATCTTTTGATATATCATTCCTTTTTAAGCTGTTACTATTTGCTAAAACCTCTTGTTATTAATATATATATATATATATATTTATATTATTTATTTGGTAATTTGTAATTTTTTGTACAGTATATTGTTTTCTTCCATAGTCCTATTTCATTATTGCACTAGGTTTTTAAAGTTTTTTCACCACTACTTTACTTCCTTTTTCTACTTTCCTTTAAACCTCTTTTAGTTCAGGCACTCTGCGTACTTCTCTTTTCCATCTTTTCAGACTACTTATGCTACAAATGACACACATATATATATATATATATATATATATATATATATATATATAAAAGATGACTATATTAACTTTTCACTTCAGTTAATCACAGATAAAGAAAAAAAATTTAATTAATTTGAAGAAAAAATTAGATTGTGTTCATTACCTAACTTGTAATGGAAGTATATTATTAGATGTTACTGGATGGAAGAAAAAATACAATTCATATTGCATTTTCAGCATATGTTTTGTTGGTCCCTGGAAAGCTTTTAAGATCAATCATAGCTTCCTCTGCCACCCAGCCACAGAAATACATTTGTATAAATGAAAGTATATTTTGTGAGTATATTAATCTAGGACGAAAAGTCAGAACATGGTCAAACTTTTTAACTTATATTCTGTTGATCCTTGGGAAAATTTCAGGTGTAGTTATGATATCATAGCTCTCATTCCTGACCCCTGCAAAAATCATCATAAATGAAAGTGTGTTTTCACATTAATGACAATAAAAATGTGGATTGCTACAAAATTTTCATATATTCTGTTAATCCCCCGGGAGGGTTCTAATTTCAGTTCCAATTTCATAACATTCCATCCCCAGTTTCCATACAAAAATATTACTATTTGCTAACACCTGAAATGTAATGGAGTGTGTTAATTAACTAATGTATTATATTTTTATTGTTCTATGAATCTAGAATTCTGCAGTAGTGTGCTTCTGTCTAGATCCTAGAACTCTCCAGTAAATAAATAAATGTAGATTATAAAAATGTACATTAAATAGATACTCTTCTATGCTTATTCACAGATATATAGAAGATGAATTTTCCAAGATTCAGGTACCTAGCCTTAACACAGTGTTACGAGAAGTTGTCGATCAAATAATGAAACACAGAAGATGGTTATCTAAATATAAAGGTGTGCTTATCTTTTGCATTAGTTCTGTTTTAGAAATATTTTTAATTTTTGAAAATTATGTTATTTATCATTAAATCATCATTTTAAAAAGAAATCAACTTTTCACTGAATTTGCTTTTTTTTTTTCTTTTTTTTTCTTTTTTTTTTTTTTTTTTTTGGCTGATTCTGTATAAGCTTGCCTTCTTGCATCATATGCCTCTACTAATGCTAACATGTGCTTTCTGTAAATAAGAACTTTGTATAAATTGAGCTTGTATGTTACAGAAAAACAAAGTTTACACAAACATTACAAAATCCTTAGAAAGATTTGTTCATTATTGAATTTAATTTGTATTTTTGTAGTAAAATAATTACTTGTTGCATCCTTAGAAAGCATTGTTTGTTAGTCAATTTAATTTAGATTTTTACAATTAAAATCATTTAGAAACCCTTCATTACTTTCAGAATGCAGATGTATTAAAATGAGTTAGCTATTTGGATATACATACACATCTTGAGTACTAAATTTTTTGGATACTGTGATGCAGTTACAAAAGAACTGGATGCAAAAAATAATTTTGATATCGTATACTTGGATTTCAGGAAAACTTTTGACACTGTTGCACATGGAAGACTACTGTACAAATTGGAGCAGAATGGTATTAAGGGTAAGTTGCTACAATGGATAAAAGGGTGGTTGAGTGGGAGAAGACAGAGGGTTGTAATCAATGGATGCTGCTCTTTGTGGACTATTGTTATTAGTGGAATCCCACAGTGTTCGGTGTTTGGCCCACTGTTGTTTTGTATATTTATCAATGATATTGATGAAAGTATTCAGGCTTAGTGTTGAAGTTTGCAGATGATACAAAGATTGGCAGGGTTGTTAATGACAGTAATGGCAGTATGATACTGCAACAGGATCTAGAAAATTTGGGCAGATGGGCTGAGAAGTGGCAACTGAAATTTAACATTGACAAATGCAAAGTACTGCTTATGGGTAGAAGTAACACCAGAGGAATGTACCAACTGTGTGGTATTAAACTTAGGGTGGTAGAAAATGAAAAACACCTGGGAGTAATTGTGCAGTCAGATATGAAGTTTTCTGAGCAATGCAGATAGGCTGCAAGAGCAGGTCATGGGGTTTTGTCAATAATATACAGGAATTTTGCTAGCAGGAAAAAGGAGGTGATTATCCCTTTGTATAAGGCAGTGGTCAGGCCACGCCTTGAGTACTGTGTACAGGTCTGGTGGCCTTATTTTAGGAAGGATGTAGATTTGCTTGAGTGTGTACAGAGAAGGGCAAAAAGATTGGTGAGGGGAATGAAGGGATCTCCTCTTACCAAGAGAGGCTTAAGTTCTGTAAATTGCAGTGGCTGGAGACTAGACACCTGTGAAGTGATCTGATTGAGGTGTATAAGGCCTTGAATGGGTTGAGCACACTGAATTCTGATGGGATTCTTCCGCTTGCTCAGATTACTAACCTAAGGGGGCATAAATTGAAATTGAGGAAAGATAGTTGTGGAATAGATGTGCAGAAATTTGCCTTTAGCCAGCGAGTGGTTAATTGCTGGAAGAAATTTCCATCTGTCGTTGTGGGAGTTGATAGCTTAAATAAATTCAAGGAGGAATTGGTCACACTTTTAGAGGGGAATGGTTGTATAAATTTTTTTTTTTTTTTGGCTGATGCTACATAAGCTCATATGCTTGCTTTCTTGCATCACATGCTGCTATTACTGTTTTACTACATTTTACTTTTCTATTAAATATATTCTTACATTTCAACAAAAGATTTAAATATAAATTGTATGTTTAATCTAAGCTTCTGTTGAAATATAAAATATATTTAATACAATAAGCAAAATGCAATTTTAACACCAATTAATGATTTTTGACAAAGAGAAGACATGTAATTTTAGAATTATAGAATAAGTGAAAAGTTCATCAGACATTCTGTTTAACTGTATAATTATTTAGCTGTTCAAATTTCCATGGTATCATGATTAGTGGTTCAGTACTAGTGATTGAAATATGTCATTGTTTTATATAATCGTGTAAAAAGGAAAAGAAAAAAAGAGAAGAAATCATTTGGCAGTACAGTCGGTCCTCGTATAACACGTGTTTACACTACATGAATTCGATCATACACGCTTTATAAATAGGGAAACGATATCTTATATAACACGAACCGAATTCACTTATGCACGATTCGCCTTTGTGTTTACAAGAAATGGCAGTCGAACGCGGAATCACCCCAACTGAACGCAACACGATAGGAATGAAGAGAAGATTCTGAAAATGTATTTATGTGTTTTATATCGGTGAAGGGGAATCACATTTCACCATAATAACGTAAAAACCAACACAATTCCAGCTATCGGTATAATCGCAAATGCAATTAGATCGAGTTTACTACTAGTTTATAACAGATTCCACTAACAGAAATACAACTGGAAATTGATTTTATTGTTTTATAGTAGTAACCCCTAGGAATGTGCTTTAGTAAAATGTGAGGTGTTAATAGTGTATCCTGCCTTTACGGTGTTGTTTATTCAGTTGCTACACGCGCGCAGCTTTGTTTATGTGTATCAAGCGTGCCTCCTCGTTTTGTAATTGTGCTTTATTCCCTAAAAATGAGTAAAATACTTAAGAGGTGTGAAAAGGAAGCGTCCTGGTGAAGACACTGCAGATTCAGAGAGAAAAAGAAAAGCAATATCGATAAATAGAGGCGGATTGGGTCAAAAATTCTTACCCAGGAAAATTTGTAGTGGCCTCATACTATGGTTTATGGCCAAAATCATACTGGACCACCGGGGTTTCCCCCGTTAAGGCTTATAGCCAGTCCGCTTCTGTCGATAGAGAAAAAATATGAAATTGTGAAAGCTTTGAGCGAAATGAAAGACCATGTGATATTGCACGTGCTACAGACCTAAATGAAGCAATGCCGAGAATTACAAAGAATGCAGAGAAAATAAAAACAACTTTAATAGTAGGAACAACTCAAAGTGTAATTAAAATCCATTAGATTAAGACACAAAGAATTGGAAGAGATGGAACGGCTGCCATCTGTTTTGGATGGAAAATCAAACAAAAAACAAGTTTGCTTATGATAGAAGCAAAAGCAGTAGTAATATTTTATTACATAACAGTCGTAATAAAGTAATAGTCATAAAATAATAGTCATAATAAAGTAATAGTCATAAAATAATAGTCATAATAAAGTAATAGTCGTTACGTATTTTATTACGATTATTTATTTTGTTTGGTAATGTTTTGGTTACAAATGTGCATTCAATCTTGGGTGGTCAGCACCTAACCCTATTTTTCCCATAGGGCCTGTTGTTTATATTGCACGATTTTGCATTGCACGAGGGTTTCTAGGAACACAACTATCGTGCTATATGAGGACTGACTGTATGCAGTTTTGTGCCATTTAGTAATCCATCCTACCCAATTATTTCACAAAATTTCAGTGTACATACCTCTATCCCCAAGCAATGAAAGTTTGCTCTGCCTTCCATTAATCTTGTATGTTATTATTGACTGGCTTTTCTCACAGATGATGCTGTAACACACATGATGCTTTTAAAAACAAATTTACTTTTGGTAAAATGTAGTGCCAACTTGTTGGTTTGAGACATTGTTTACCAATAAGTAATGTGTTTATCTTATGGGTTTGAAGGATATGTTGCAATTATCAACTTAATTTACAGAATTTTTTTTTAATTCATTTATTTATTATTTTTTTTGTACTTGCAGAGTTCCATCTTGAAAAGCAGCTTGTACCAGGTATTCCAGTCTCTTTAGATGCCACCCTTGCTGATGTTAATTGCCTTGAATTTCAGCTAATATGGGATGACAGTAAGTTTTAATGTTTGTTTAAGAATAACAGTTAATTAAGCGTAAAAAATTAAAAGAAACACAATGCTGCAGGTATTAATTTTCCTCTTCACAAAATAATAAAATTAAACTTTACTAATTAATAAACAAAAAATTAATAAACTTACAGTGATTTTTGAAAAAAGGAAAAATTAAATAAAATTTCTCCTTTTGATTTTTTATTCTTTTTTAATTTGAACTTCTCTTCTTGATCATAATGACTTTGCAATATTAATGCTCAAAAATTTGAAAAGCACAAAATTGGGAAAGGACATTATGTGGTTTTTATCTGTATGGTAAAATTTATACTAAGTATCAATATAACACTATTATACCATGTGAAAATTCTTAACACATTCTTCATGAAGGTAACTCCAGTGGTCTCAGACAATTTTTAAATCCTGTACAGTGGAACCAACTGATGATGTTACCATCAGCAAATTCTAAATGGGAAGCATTCAAACAAATAATTATAGAAGCTACTAAGCTTTTCATACTGACTAAGAAATACCATTCAAGGCTTAGACCTAAATGGATGTCATATGAACTAATGAGACTGGTGGCAGAAAAGAAAAATGCATAGAATGAATATAAATTAGCAGGTGATACAAAAATCTATAGTAGATATCAACTAGTATGCAATCAATTCACAAAGGATGTTAGACAAGCTAAGGCAGATTCTGAGAAATAGTTGGCAATAGATGCAAAGAAAAATAGCAAAGGCTTTTTTTCTTATGTAAACACTAAAAGGAAAGGGATGAATCAAATAAGTCTGCTTGATATTAGCATTAGCATTAGTAGAGGCATTTGATGCAAGAAAGCAAGCTTATGCAGCATCAGCCAAAAAAAAAGAAAAAAAAAAAACCCACTTCCACTTCACCCCTCTGTTCGTTCAAAATACCTGTCCAGCTGAGCCTTAAACTTATTTAGGCTATCAACCTCCACTACAAGGGATGGAAGTCTGTTCCACCAACCAACCACCCGCTGGCTAAAGGCAAATTTCCACACGTCTATCCTACATCTGTCTTTCCTCAATTTGAATTTATGCCCTCTCAGGTGATTTTTCTGAGCTAGAGGAAGAATCCCATCAGCATTGAGCATGCTTAAACCATTCAAGGCTTTATACACCTCTATCAGATCACCTCGCTGGTGCCTAGTCTCCAGACACTGTAATTTGCAAAACTTAAGTCTTTCTTCGTAAGAGCACCCCTTTGTTCCATTCACTAATTTTGTTGCCCTTCTCTGTACTCGTTCCAGCAGCTCTACATCCTTCTTGAAATGAGGCCTCCAGACCTGTATACAGTACTCTAGGTGTGGCCTGACCATTTCCTTATACAATGGAATAATCACCTCCTTATCCTTGCTGGAAAAATTCCTGTATATCATTGACAACACTCCATGAGCTACTCTTGCAGCCCGTCTGCACTGCTCAGAGAACTTCATATCTGCCTGCACAACCACCCCCCAAGTCCCTTTCATTCTCTACCACTGTCAGTGTAGTACCACAGAGTTGATACGTTGCTCTGGGGTTGCTGTTTCCCATGTGTAGTACTTTACATTTGTCAATGTTAAACTTCATTTGCCACCTCTCAGCCCATCTGCTCAACCTTTCCAGATCCTGTTGCAGTAGCATAGTGTCAGTAGTGTCCTTGACAACCCTGCCAACCTTTGTATCGTCTGCAAACTTGGACATTAAGCTTGATATACCATCATCAATATCATTTATAAATACAGAAAACAATAATGGACCCAACACTGAGCCCTGAGGGACTCCACTAATAACATTAGTCCACGATGAGCAGTGTCCATTGGTTACCACTCTCTGTCTTCTCCCCCTCAACCACCCCTTTATCCATAGCAGCAATTTGCCTCCAATGTCACACTGCTCCAATTTGTGTAGCAGTCTTCCATGTGCAACAGTATCAAAAGCCTTTCTAAGATCCAAGTATATAATATCAAAGTCCTGCATCCAGTTCTTTTGTGACTGCATCATAGTATCCAATAAAGTTGGGCAGGCAAGACTTCCCCTTAACAAAACCATGCTGTGTCTGAGCTATAACTGAAGTCTTGTCTAAATGATCCT
This sequence comes from Mastigoproctus giganteus, assembly GCF_048544385.1. Lineage (NCBI taxonomy): Eukaryota > Metazoa > Arthropoda > Arachnida > Uropygi > Thelyphonidae > Mastigoproctus > Mastigoproctus giganteus. The sequence continues at coordinate 26,062,419 of NC_143577.1, read as the reverse complement.
GCAGTGCTTCTTTAACCAGTGCCTCCATTAATTTTCCTGGAACAGAAGTTAAGCTCACAGGTCTATAATTACTTGTGTCAGCCTTTGATCCTCCTTTGTGAATTGGGGTCACATTTGCACATTTCCAGTATATGGGTACCTCCCCTGAGTCCAAGGAAGCTCTCATAATTATGGCTAAGGGTTTGCTTACTTCCTTTGCTGCCTACTTTAATATAACTGGATAGATCCCATCCACCCCGGGTGCCTTTCTTGTGTTTATCTTCAAAAGTTTCTCCTCCACTTTACTCCCAGTTATTTCAAGATTCTGTAGCTTACTGCTAGAGTTGAATACACCTCTGGCATTCCCCTTGCTGAATAACTCCTCATGTGTGAATGTCGATGCAAAATATTCATTTAGTTTGTTAGCTACCTGAGCAGGATCATCAACAGTTGACCCATCAATATCAAGTGGACCAATCTGATTCATCCCCTTCCTTCTAGAGTTTACATAAGTAAAGAACTCTTTGCTGTTTTTCTTTGCATCCCTTGCCAAGGATTTCTCGTAATCTGCCTTCGCCTGCCTAACCTCCTTTGTAACTTGGTTGCATATCAACTTTTATCTATCATAGGCTTCTGTGTCATGTGTTAATTTGTAAGTATCCCATGCATTTTTCTTCTCTGCCATATGCCTCATTAGTTCATCTGACATCCATTTTGGCCTAAACCTTGAACAATATTTCTTAGTTGGTATGTAAAGCCTAGTAGCTTCCAAGATAAGTTCTTTGAATGCTTCCCATTTTGAATTTGCTGTTGGTAACATCATCAGTTGGTCCCACTGTATAGAATTTAAATACTGTCTCAGTCCATCGTATTCGCCTTTACGGAAGCAATAACCCTTCCCTTTACCCCTAATGGTAGTTACCTCTTTGAGTAAATCCCACTTCAGCACACTGTGATCACTGCCACCTAGTGGTTCATTTATCTGCAGATTCTTAATGCATAAAGAATCACTGCTGATAATCAAATCAAGAGTATTACTCCCTCTAGTTGCCTCCCGAACATGCTGATGTAGAAAACAATCATCCAATAAATCCACAAAAGCCCTGCTAGTGCGTGAGTAACCAGCCCCCAAATTCCAGTCAATATCTGGGAAATTAAAATCTCCCATTATAAGACTCTCTGATTTACTGGCCCACTCTATTTCCCTGTACAGTTCCTTATTATACTCATCAGAGTCATTAGGCCTATAGCACACTCCTACTCTCAATTTTGATCTCCCAATGCTTATGTCACACCAAACTGACTCAACACTGCACTGTCCAGCGATGTCGACTGGCTTCACTTCCTTGGTTTTTATGTGTTTCTTAACTAATAGCAGAACCAAAATTTGGGGAGTAACGTTGTACTCCCCAAATTGCAGTTCTGCATCCCTTATATCTGTGTGACACCACGTCTCTGATATCCCAACAATATCTGCCTTTGATGTTTTGAGCAATACCTCAAATTCATCAAATTTATTTACTAAACTCCTAGCATTGGTGTACACGCAAGTATACCTGCACCTGTTTCTATTCTTAGCTACCCTAACACAACCCATGTGTTTACTTGTACCGCAATGGCTCCCAGCAGTCTCTGAAATACCATGCATCTTGTTTTTCAGGCTTCTGCTCATTCTAATAGAAGCAATGCAAGAATCTCTTTCACCTCTGCCAGTGGCTACTGTCAATCTATTGGTCTTTGTCTCCCCCCAAGCTAGCAGTTTTCCGACCCACCTAACACTGCCTCGATAGCATCAGCAAATATTCTTGCACCCTTTCTATTTAAGTGTATCCCATCCCTGTAGAAGCAATCTCTCCTGTTAACAAGTACAGTCCAGGCTGAAAAAAATTCTACCCCTTGAGCCTTGCACAATCTTTCCAGGGCCGAATTGATCGACAAGGCTCTCATCATATACTCCCTCCTATCGTGTCTGGGCAGAATTGCAGACACTTTCAAATTCAACCCTAATTCTCGGCTTTTGTTCAGCAGTGACCTGTACTTGTTAAGTAATTCTGCCGGTCTCCTACTCTTTATGTATCGATGGTTCAACTGTTGATGATTCTTCTCAGGTTGCTGACAAATAAATTGAATATGTATTTTGCATCTACATTCACACATGAGAAATTCTTCAGGAGAGTGGATGCCAGAGGTTTATTGAACTCTACCATGGAGATAAATAATTCTGTAATAATTCGGGAAAGTAGAAGAGCAATTGCTGAACTTAAATGTAATAAAGGCACCGGAGTGGATGGGATCTATCCAATTGTATTAAAGGAGGCAGCAAGGGAAGTAAGCCCTTATGGCTTAGCCATAATTATGGGAGCTTCCTTGGATTTAGGGGAAATCCCTGTGGACTGGAGTTGTGCAAATGTGTCCCCAATTCACAAAGGGGAGGGGGAATCAAAGAGTGATGAGTAATTACAGACTTGTTAGCTTTCTTTTCCGTTCCAAGGAAATTAATGGAGTTACTGGTTAAAGAAGTAATGCAAGACCATCTAGACAGGAGTGCAGTTATACTTCAGTCATAGCATGGGTTTGTAAAGGGGCAATCTTGTCTGACTAATTCTATTGGATACTATGATACAGTAACACAGGATCTAGATACAAAAAATAATTTTGCTATTACATACTTAAATTTCAGGAAAACCTTTGATACTGTTGCACATAAAAGACCTCTGTACAAATTGGAACAGTGTGGCACTAAGGGTAAATTACTGCTGTGGATAAAGGGTTGGTTGAGTGGGAGTAAACAGAGTAGTTATCAGTGGACACTGCTCTTCGTGGACTAATATTGTTAGCAAAATCCCTCAGGATTCAGTGCTGGGCCCATTGTTGTTTTCTGTATTTATTAAGTTTGCAGATGATACCAAGGTTGCCAAGGTGATTAATGACAGGAACGATGGTATGCTGCTGCCACAGGATCTAGAAAAGTTAGGCAGATGGACTGAGAAATGGCAATTGAAGTTTATCATTGACAAATGCATAGTACCAATATGGGTAGCAGTAACTCCAGGTTAATGTACCAACAGTGTGTTACTACACTCAGGGTAATGGAAAATGAAAAAGACATGGGGTAATTGTGTGGTCAGATATCAACAGCAACGCCACAGATCAGAGTTGCTGTTCCAACACAAACCACAGATGATTGATGGGATTGATGTCTGGGGAATTTGAAGGCCAGGGCAATACCTGGAAGTCTTCATCGTGTTCCACGAACAGGTCTTGAACAATCCGGGCAGTGTGGTGATGGTGGTGCATTATCCTGCTGAAAGGCGGCACTGCCAGAGGGGAAGACAGTTGCCATGAAAGGATGTACCTGGTCAGCAATGATGTTTAGGTGGGTGGTAGACATCAGAGTGCCCAGCACATGGATGACTAGACCCAGGGTATCCCAGCAGAACATCACCCAAAGCATGACACCACTGCCACCGTCTTGTTTTTTTCCCACAGTGCATCCAGGCGTCATCACTTCCCTAGGTAAATGACACACACGTACCCAGCTGTCCACATGGTGCAACAGGAAATGTGATTCATTGGACCAGACGACCTTCTTCCAATCACTCGAGGTCCTGTTTCGATGCTCTCATGCCCATTGTAGGCACTGTCGCCAGTGAACCGTAGATAGCATGGGCACTCAGAGTAACCTGCGTCTACGCAGCCTCATTTTCAGCAGGGTTCAATATGCTGTGTGTTGTGACACGTTACTCCCATCACCAGCATTCCAATTACTGGCGAGTTGCACCAGTCGCCCTTCTGTTGCCATGTACCATCCGGGAGAGCCTTTACTCACCTTGAGCATCAACAAGCTGTGGTCGTCCAATACCTTGCTGGCAGTTCATGGATTCCCCTTCTTCGGACCACTTTTGTTCGGTATTAACCATGGCTGACCATGAGCACCCTACCAGCCATGCCATTTCGGATATGCTGTGGCCATTACAATTTGGCCTTTGTCAAACTCGCTTAAGTCTTTCCCATCTGAAGGACAAGAGTAACACTGATTAACAGAGCTCAGTATCAGGTGTTTTTTATACTGTGTCCCGACCCACACATGCTCCGTAGTTCACCTGTAGTTGCTTCGATTTGCATAACGACTCACTAGTCTTAACGTTTTGGCTCATCGGCATATACATTACAGTAATAAGTAAGCTATGTACGTAAGCATACATAGTCTCTGACCAATACAACTAAATGGGATATATAGTTGTCACACATTTGAATTTTAACATGTTTACATGTGAGCTCAATGTATGAGGTGATAATAGTGTGTTTCCACCTTAAAGGCATAAACACACTATTATCACCTCATACATTGAGCTCACATGTAAACATGTTAAACTTCAAATGTGTGACAGCTATATTTCCCAATTTTAAGCTGTCTGGCGAAGCCACAAGTGCAGATGAGGAAGCTGCAAAGGCATTTCCACCTGTGGTACAGAAAATAATTGAAGGTGGCACCTACAAATTGGATCAGATTATCCATCTGGATGAAATAGGCCTCTAATGAAAACGTATGCCTTCAAGACCTACATCTCTATGGCAGAAGCACATGTCTCAGGATTTAAGGCTGCAAAAGATCACTTAACTGTGATGTTCACCGCCAACGCCAGCGGAGACTTGAAGTTAAAACCAGTAGTGATTTATCACTCTGCTAATCCGCGAGCTTTAAAAGGAATTGTAAAATCCAGCCTTGGTGTTCACTATAGGTCTAGCAAGAAAGGTTGGATGGCTGGGAAAATATTCACTGATATTTTAGTTGAAGCTTACCATGACACTTTCAAGAATAATTGCAAGAAGAAGAACTTAGATTTTAAAATTCTAATAATTCTTGATAACGCACCAAGCCATCCTTAGACGGTTGCTGAACTCTCTCCGAATATCAAATTCATCTTTTTACCTCTGAACACAACCTCTCTACTACAGCCCCTTGACCAGGGTGTGATAGCACCATTTAAGGCTTACTATTTAAGGCAAACATTCAAGATGTTAATTGCTGCTACTGAAGATGACAAGGCACATACTGTTATAAAATTTTGTAAGAGATTTAACATCAAAGTTGCCATTGATATGATTATAGAAGCCTAGAATGATGTAACAAAAGACTGCTTGAATCATTAGCATTAGCATTAGCATTAGTATATGATGCAAGAAAGCAAGCTTATTCAGCATCAGCCAAAAAAAAAAAAAAAAAAAAAACCACTACTCCCATTTCACCCCTCCGTTCGTTCGAAATACCTGTCCAGCTGATCCTTAAATTTGTTTAGGCTATCAACTTCAACAACAAGCGATGGGAGGATGGGAGTCTATTCCACAAACCAACTGCCCGCTGGCTAAAGGCAAATTTCCGCACATCTATCCGACATCCGTCCTTCCTCAATTTGAATTTATGCCCTCTCAGGTGATTATTCTGAGCAAGAGGAAGAATCCCATTATCATTGAGCATGCTCAAGCCATTCAAAGCCTTATACACCTCTATCAGATCACCTCGCCGATGCCTAGTCTCCAGGCTCTGTAATTTGCAAAACTTAAGCGTTTCTTCGTAAGAGCAACCCTTTGTTCCATTCACTAATGTTGTTGCCCTTCTCTGGACTCGTTCCAGCAGCTCTACATCCTTCTTGAAATGAGGCCTCCAGACCTGTATACAGTACTCAAGGTGTGGCCTGACCAATGCCTTATACAAGGGAATAATCACATCCCTGTCCCTGCTAGAAAAATTCCTGTATATCATTGACAAGACACCATGAGCTACTCTTGCAGCTCGTCTGCACTGCTCAGAGAACTTCATATCTGCCTGCACAATTACCCCCAGGTCCTTTTCATTCTCTACCACTGTCAGCGTAGTAGCACAGAGTTGATACGTTGATCTGGGGTTACTGTTTCCCATATGTAGTACTTTACATTTGTCAATGTTAAACTTCATTTGCTACCTCTCAGCCCATCTGCTCAACCTTTCCAGATCCTGTTGCAGCAGCATAGTATCAGTAGTGTCCTTAACAACCCTGCCAACCTTGGTGTCGTCTGCAAACTTGGACATTAAGCCTCATACACCATCATCAATATCATTTATAAATACAGAAAACAACAATGGACCCAACACTGAACCCTGAGGAACTCCACTAATAACATTAGTCCACGTTGAGCAGTGTCCATTGATTACCACTCTCTGTCTTCTGCCACTCAACCATCCCTTTATCCATAGCAGCAATTTGCCTCCAGTGCCACACTTCTCCAATTTGTGCAGCAGTCTTCCATGCGCAACAGTATCAAAAGCCTTTCTAAGATCCAAATATATAATATCAAAGTTATTCCCTGCAGCCAGTTCTTTTGTGACTACATCATAGTATCCAATCAAATTGGTCAGACAAGACCTGCCCTTAACAAAACCATGCTGTGTCTGAGCTATAACTGAATTCTTGTCCAGATGATCCTGCAGTGCTTCTTTAACCAGTGCCTCCATTAATTTTCCTGGAACCGAAGTTAAACTAACAGGTCTATAATTACTTGTGTCAGCCTTTGATTCTCCTTTGTGAATTGGGGTTACATTTGCACATCTCCAGTCCATGGGTACCTCCCCTGAGTCCAAAGAAGCTCTCATAATTATGGCTAGGGGTTTGCTTACTTCCTTTGCTGCCTCCTTTAATATAACTGGATAGATCCCATCCACCCCGGGTGCCTTTTTTATGTTTATCCTCAACAATCTCTCCTCCACTTTCCTCTCAGTTATTAGAAAATCATCTAGCTCACTGCCAATGTTTACTTCACCTACGACATTCCCCTTCCTGAATAACTCCTCGTGTGTGAATGTAGATGCAAAATACTCGTTTAGATTGTTAGCCACCTGAGCTGGATCCTCAACTGTTGAACCATCAACATCCAGTGGACCAATCTGATTCATCCCTTTCCTTCTTGAGTTTAAATTGGTAAAGAACTCTTTTCTGTTTTTCTTTGCATCCTTTGCCAAGGATTTCTCATAATCTGTCTTTGCCTGCCTAATCTCCTTTGTGACTTGGTTACAGACCAACTTATATCTATCATAGGCTTCCATGTCACCCATTAATTTGTATGTATCCCATGCATTTTTCTTCTCTGCCATATGTCTCATTAGTTCATCTGACAACCATTTAGGCCTGAACCTTGAACAATATTTCTTGGTTGGTATGTAAAGCCTGGTAGCTTCCAAGATTAGTTCCTTGAATGCTTCCCATTTTGAATTTGCTGTTGGTAACATCATCAGTTGGTCCCACTGTATAGAATTTAAATACTGTCTCAGTCCATCGTAGTCGCCTTTACGGAAGCAATAACCCTTCCCTTTACCCCTAATGGTAGTTACCTCTTTGAGTAAATCCCACTTCAGCACACTGTGATCACTGCCACCCAGTGGTTCCTTTATCTGCAGATTCCTAATGCATGAAGAATCACTACTGATAATCAGATCAAGAGTATTACTCCCTCTAGTTGCCTCCCGAACATGCTGGTGTAGAAAACAATCATCCAATAAATCCACAAAAGCCTTGCTAGTGTGTGAGTGACCAACCCACAAATTCCAGTCAATATCTGGGAAATTAAAATCCCCCATTATAAGACTCTCTGATTTACTGGCCCATTCTATTTCCCTGTACAGTATCTTATTATACTCATCAGAGTCATTAGGCCTATAGCACACTCCTACTCTCAATTTTGATTTACCTATGCTTATGTCACACCAAACTGACTCGACACTGCCCTGTCCATCAATGTCGACTGGCTTCACTTCCTTGGATTTTATGTGTTTTTTAACTAATAGCATAACCCCTCCTCCCCTCCTGTCCTGTCTATCCTTTCTATACACATTGTACTCCCCAAATTGCAGTTCTGCATCCCTTATATCTGTGTGACACCACGTCTCTGATATCCCAACAATATCTGCCTTTGATGTTTTGAGCAATACCTCAAATTCATCAAATTTATTTACTAAACTCCTAGCATTGGCGTACACGCAAGTATACATGCACCTGTTTCTATTCTTAGCTACCCTAACACAACCCATGTGTTTACTTGTACCACAATGACTTCCAGCAGTCTCTGAAATATCCTGCATCTTGTTTTTCAGGCTTCTGCTCATTCCAATAGAAGCAGCGCAAGAATCTCTTTCACCTCTGCCAGTGGCTACTGTTAATCCATTAGTCTTTGTCTCCCCCCAAGCTAGCAGTTTTCCGACGCACCTAACACTGCCTCGATAGCATCAGCAAATATTCTTGCACCCTTTCTATTTAAGTGTGTCCCATCCCTGTAGAAGCAATCTCTCCTGTTAACAAGTACATTCCAGGCTGAAAAAAAATTCTACCCCTTGAGCCTTGCACAATCTTTCCAGGGCCGAATTGATCGACAAGGCTGTCATCATATACTCCCTCCTATCGTGTCTGAACAGAATTGCAGACACTTTCAAATTCAACCCTACTTCACGGCTTTTTTTCAACAGTGACCTGTACTTGTTAAGTAATTCCGCTGGTCTCCTACTCTTAATATCATTAGTGCCAACGTGTACAACTATATCACCTTTTGTGCCCTTAAAAGATGATATCTGCTCTACAACGTCATCAACCTTTGCCCCTGGCAGACATACCCTGGTCCTGTTTCACCTATCCTTTTTACAAAGCATGTTCCCCGTTTCCTTGACAATAGAGTCACCAACAACTACTAGTTCCTGTGGGACCAGCGCATTCTGCCTTGGGGGCTGCCTCTGTGTTGCAAGATGACCAAGTGCAAGCTCTGGCGTTGATGTGGGCAACTGAGAGCTTGATGGGCCCCCTCAATTTATTTCCTTCGAGGGCATCCACCCTGTCCTTCAAGGTTTCATATAGGCCCATAACAACGCCGAGTTGTCGCCTAATTTCCTTGCACTCCTTTCATCGTGCACACACAAAGACATCCCCCATGGCAGTATCATGTCCCGTACCCGATTGCTCCGCAAACATCAAGCAAACAGTGCATCTTAAAAGGCTGTGATTCAGAGGGCAACTGTCCCCCTCACTTCTCCCCTGAGTCACAGCACTCCCATTAGCTTGAGCCTTTTGCTTTGCTGCTCTGGTCGAGTCATGATTTCGATTTAAATGTCAATAAAATTACAATTTCAGAACAAAATTAAAACCTTAAACTTGTATCTTAACACAGTTATAATGCTATATTTATTTTTCAGTATCGAGTGTTATCTACGAGTTTCCTTTATATAACTTCCGTATCAAGTATGTATTAATTATTTGTTACGTTTGTACTCTAAGTTGTTATATATATACAGGGTGTTTCAGTTAAACGTTTCAGAACTTCTAAGAGGGGTAGAGTACATCCTGACAACTCGAAATCATATAGCAATGTGGGGTCGGAAATGCTTTCCTGAAGCGGTGTTGTACACAGAAGCACCATAAAGAAAAGAAACCGTAAGTGAGAAATCGTTTTAATAATACATGAAAAGAAGCAAAAGGTACATGGATTAAAGTAAGTGTTCGAAGTTTCTTCCACTTGATCCACCTATCTACTTGATCTTTCTGCAGCAAGTATTGCCACAACTTTTGAGAGATGAACAGATTTCTGCATCGACGCAACAGACAATGTGGTTCCAACACGATGGAGCCCCTGCCCATTATAGCGGAGATGTTCGTAACTACCTGGATGTCACATTTGGTCAACAGTGGATCGGACGTGGTGGTCCCGTGCGTTGGCCTGCTCGGTCACCCGACCTATCATGTCTTGATTTTTATTTCTGGGGTCATATGAAATCGCTAGTTTATGACACCCCTGTTGACAATGCTGAGGAGCTGGTTGCAAGAATCGCAGTAGCTGCCGAAGAAATTCGCCTGGAGTATTCCAGAATGTTCGGATGTCCATGCGTCGGAGATGTGAGGCGTGCATTGTAGCCCGTGGGAGAAACTTCGAACACTTACTTTAATCCATGTACCTTTTGCTTCTTTTCATGTATTATTAAAACGATTTCTCACTTACGGTCTCTTTTCTTTATGGTGCTTCTGTGTACAACACCGCTTCAGGAAAGCATTTCCGACCCCACATTGCTATATGATTTCGAGTTGTCAGGATGTACCCTACCCCTCTTAGAAGTTCTGAAACGTTTAACTGAAACACCCTGTATATAGTTAAAAGTACAATTTAATTGACAATGAAGTTTAACAAGATTAATAGATCTACTGATTAATTGACAATATTATATTATGCATTATACTATACAAAGCTAATGCTATCGAATTCCGGATATGCTGTATCGCGTTTCAGTAATGAGTGTTATCTACGAAATTCCTTTATATAATTTCCGTATCAAGTTATGTATTAATTATTTATTTTTACTAATTATTTATGTTCCGTAACCTAAGTGGTTATATGTATAGTTAAAAGTACAATTTAATTGCCAATGAAGTTCGACAAGATTAATAGCTTTTACTGATTAATTTTCACGTAACAATGGCGGCTGTTTATGAACGGTAAACACATGGATTTGATACCCTTTCCGATACTAAGTAATACCTACAAATCTCTATCTAAGTTACTTTAACTTTAAGTACCGTAAATAGGAATATAAAGCTACTCTAGAAATAAGTTAATATGTCAATTTAAACTAATAAAGCAGAAAATAAATCAGAAAAAACTTCTTTGTTCCAAGAGCGGCAGAAAGGCACGTCCGCACAGGAAACTCTCGTCATCATGTGTGATGAAAACTTATCCTTCATTTAATTCACGATTTTGAAAGGCTTTCAACCTTCAGAGCAACTAAAACAAATCAAAGCGGGTCGTGTTGCTCTTGCAAAAGAAGTTGGTTTTGAGGAAGTAGAAAATGAAGATGTAGAAGAGCTTCTAGAGTCTCACAATGAGGATCTACCTACTGAAGACTTGCAACAACTTGTTGCAGCTAGTCAAGTGGGAAGTCAAGATGAGGATGACAACGGAGTCCAGCAGGCTGCCCCACAAGAACTTAAAACAGCAGAGTTATCAGCTGCTTTAAGTGGAATTGAAAAGCACCTGCAGTGGATTGAAGATAGTGCTTGGTGGCATTTGGAACCGTACAGGCAGCTCCTGTATGAAAGAAGGTGGCAGGAAAAGCAACAACAGCTAGATAGCTATTTTAAACCAGTGCAGAAGAATTAGTTTAATAGTTTAATTACTTTATTAGTTTAAATTGCTTTATTAGTTTGAATTACTTTATTAGTTTAAATTGACATATTAACTTATTTCTAGAGTAGCTTTATATTCCTATTTACGGTACTTAAAGTTAAAATAACTTAGATAGAGATTTTGTAGGTATTACTTAGTATCGGAAAGGGTATCAAATCCACGTGTTTACCGTTCATAAACGGCCGCCATTGCTACGTGAAAATTAATCAGTAAAATCTATTAATCTTGTCGAACTTCATTGGCAATTAAATTGTTATTTTAACTATACATATAACCACTTAGGTTACGGAACATAAATAATTAGTAAAAATAAATAATTAATACATAACTTGATACAGAAGTTATATAAAGGGATTTCGTAGATAACACTCGTTACTGAAGCGCGATACAGCATATCCGGAATTCGATAGCATTAGCTTTGTATAGTATAGTGCATAATATAATATTGTCAATTAATCAGTACATCTATTAATCTTGTTAAACTTCATTGTCAATTAAATTGTACTTTTAACTATATATATATATAACGACTTAGAGTACAAACGTAGCAAATAATTAATACATACTTGATACGGAAGTTATATAAAGGGAACTCGTAGATAACACTCGATACCGAAAAATAAATATAGCGTTATAACTGTGTTAAGATACAAGTTTAAGGTTTTAATTTTGTTTTGAAATTGTAATTTTATTGACATTTAAATCGAAATCATGACTCTGACCAGAGCAGCAAAGCAAAAGGCTCAAGCTAATGGGAGTGCTGTGACTCAGGGGAGAACTGAGGGGGGCGGTTGCCCCCTGAATCACGGCCTTTTAAGATGCACTGTTTGCTTGATGTTTGCGGAGCAATCGGGTACGGGACATGATACTGCCATGGGGGATGTCTTTGTGTGTGCACGATGCAAGGAGTGCAAGGAAATTAGGCGACAACTCGGCGTTGTTACGGGCCTATATGAGACCTTGAAGGACAGGGTGGATGCCCTCGAAGGAAATAAATTGAGGGGCCCATCAAGCTCTCAGCTGCCCACATCAACACCAGAGCTTGGACTTGGTCATCTTGCAACACAGAGGCAGCCCCCAAGGCAGAATGCGCTGGTCCAACAGGAACTAGTAGTTGTTGGTGACTCAATTGTCAGGGAAACGGGGAACATGCTTTGTAATGGGGTATGTCTGCCAGGGGCAAAGGTTTGGTTTGGTTTGGTTTGGTTTTGGTTTTATTGGCGCATTAGCTACTAAGGCTATAATGCGCCAAGACCATGTCATTTATAAAATAATTTAAACTTTCAGTGACCTAATTAGTTAGGTCACTATGTCGGGGCAAAGGTTGATGACGTTGTAGAGCAGATATCATCTTTTAAGGGCACAAAAGGTGATATAGTTGTACACGTTGGCACTAATGATATTAAGAGTAGGAGACCAGCGGAATTACTTAACAAGTACAGGTCACTGTTGAAAAAAAGCCGTGAAGTAGGGTTGAATTTGAAAGTGTCTGCAATTCTGCCCAGACACGATAGGAGGGAGTATATGATGAGAGCCTTGTCGATCAATTCGGCCCTGGAAAGATTGTGCAAGGCTGAAGGGGTAGAATTTTTTTCAGCCTGGACTGTACTTGTTAACAGGAGAGGTTGCTTCTACAGGGATGGGATACACTTAAATAGAAAGGGTGCAAGAATATTTGCTGATGCTATCGAGGCAGTGTTAGGTGGGTCGGAAAACTGCTAGCTTGGGGGGAGACAAAGACTAATGGATTAACAGTAGCCACGGGCAGAGGTGAAAGAGATTCTTGCACTGCTTCTATTGGAATGAGCAGAAGCCTGAAAAACAAGATGCAGGATATTTCAGAGACTGCTGGAAGTCATTGCGGTACAAGTAAACACATGGGTTGTGTTAGGGTAGCTAAGAATAGAAACAGGTGCATGTATACTTGCGTGTACACTAATGCTAGGAGTTTAGTAAATAAATTTGATGAATTTGAGGTATTACTCAAAACATCAAAGGCAGATATTGTTGCGATATCAGAGACGTGGTGTCACACAGATATAAGGAATGCAGAACTGGAATTTGGGGAGTACAACGTCTACAGAAAGGATAGACAGGATAGGAAGGGAGGAGGGGTTATGCTATTAGTTAAAAAACACATAAAATCCAAGGAAGTGAAGCCAGTTGACATCGCTGGACAGTGCAGTGTTGAGTCAGTTTGGTGTGACATAAGCATAGGTAAATCAAAATTGAGAGTAGGAGTGTGCTATAGGCCTAATGACTCTGATGAGTATAATAAGATACTGTACAGGGAAATAGAGTGGGCCAGTAAATCAGAGAGTCTTATAATGGGGGATTTTAATTTCCCAGATATTGACTGGAATTTGTGGGTTGGTCACTCACACACTAGCAAGGCTTTTGTGGATTTATTGGATGATTGTTTTCTACACCAGCATGTTCGGGAGGCAACTAGAGGGAGTAATACTCTTGATCTGATTATCAGTAGTGATTCTTCATGCATTAAGAATCTGCAGATAAATGAACCACTGGGTGGCAGTGATCACAGTGTGCTGAAGTGGGATTTACTCAAGGAGGTAACTACCATCAGAGGTAAAGGGAAGGGTTTTTGCTTTCGTAAAGGAGACTGTGCTGGTCTGAGACAGTATTTAAATTCTATACAGTGGGACCAACTGATGATGTTACCAACTGATGATGGCAGCAAATTCAAAATGGGAAGCATTCAAGGAACTAATCTTGGAAGCTACCAGGCTTTACATACCAACCAAGAAATATTGTTCAAGGTTTAGGCCTAAATGGTTGTCAGATGAACTAATGAGACATATGGCAGAGAAGAAAAATGCATGGGATACATACAAATTAATGGGTGACGTGGAAGCCTATGATAGATATAAGTTGGTCTGTAACCAAGTCACAAAGGAGATTAGGCAGGCAAAGGCAGATTATGAGAAATCCTTGGCAAAGGATGCAAAGAAAAACAGAAAAGAGTTCTTTACCTATTTAAACTCAAGAAGGAAAGGGATGAATCAGATTAGTCCACTGGATGTTGATGGTTCAACAGTTGAGGATCCAGCTCAGGTGGCTAACAATCTAAACGAGTATTTTGCATCTACATTCACACAAGAGGAGTTATTCAGGAAGGGGAATGTCGTAGGTGAAGTAAACATTGGCAGTGAGCTAGATGATTTTCTAATAACTTGAGAGGAAAGTGGAGGAGAAATTGTTGAGGATAAACATAAAAAAGGCACCCGGGGTGGATGGGATCTATCCAGTTATATTAAAGGAGGCAGCAAAGGAAGTAAGCAAACCCCTAGCCATAATTATGAGAGCTTCTTTGGACTCAGGGGAGGTACCCATGGACTGGAGATGTGCAAATGTAACCCCAATTCACAAAGGAGGATCAAAGGCTGACACAAGTAATTATAGACCTGTTAGTTTAACTTCGGTTCCAGGAAAATTAATGGAGGCACTGGTTAAAGAAGCACTGCAGGATCATCTGGACAAGAATTCAGTTATAGCTCAGACACAGCATGGGTTTGTTAAGGGCAGGTCTTGTCTGACCAATTTGATTGGATACTATGATGTAGTCACAAAAGAACTGGATGCAGGGAACAACTTTGATATTATATATTTGGATCTTAGAAAGGCTTTTGATACTGTTGCGCATGGAAGGCTGCTGCACAAATTGGAGAAGTGTGGCATTCGAGGCAAATTGCTGCTATGGATAAAGGGATGGTTGAGTGGCAGAAGACAGAGAGTGGTAATCAATGGACACTGCTCAACGTGGACTAATGTTATTAGTGGAGTTCCTCAGGGTTCAGTGTTGGGTCCATTGTTGTTTTCTGTATTTATAAATGATATTGATGATGGTGTATCAGGCTTAATGTCCAAGTTTGCAGACGATACAAAGGTTGGCAGGGTTGTTAAGGACACTACTGATACTATGCTGCTGCAACAGGATCTGGAAAGGTTGAGCAGATGGGCTGA
Source organism: Mastigoproctus giganteus (assembly GCF_048544385.1). NCBI lineage: Eukaryota > Metazoa > Arthropoda > Arachnida > Uropygi > Thelyphonidae > Mastigoproctus > Mastigoproctus giganteus. Next base: position 26,047,266 of record NC_143577.1, on the reverse strand, counting down.
GAGGTGGCAAATGAAGTTTAACATTGACAAATGTAAAGTACTACATATGGGAAGCAGTAACCCCAGATCAACGTATCAACTCTGTGGTACTACGCTGACAGTGGTAGAGAATGAAAAGGACCTGGGGGTAATTGTGCAGGCAGATATGAAGTTCTCTGAGCAGTGCAGACGAGCTGCAAGAGTAGCTCATGGTGTCTTCTCAATGATATACAGGAATTTTTCTAGCAGGGCCAGGGATGTGATTATTCCCTTGTATAAGGCATTGGTCAGGCCACACCTTGAGTACTGTATACAGGTCTGGAGGCCTCATTTCAAGAAGGATGTAGAGCTGCTGGAACGAGTACAGAGAAGGGCAACAAGATTAGTGAATGGAACAAAGGGTTGCTCTTACAAAGAAAGGCTTAAGTTTTGCAAATTACAGAGCCTGGAGACTAGGCATCGCCGAGGTGATCTGATAGAGGTGTACAAGGCTTTGAATGGCTTTAGCATGCTCAATGCCGATGGAATTCTTCCTCTTGCTCAGAATAATCACCTGAGAGGGCATAAATTCAAATTGAGGAAGGACGGATGTCGGATAGATGTGCGGAAATTCGCCTTTAGCCAGCGGGCAGTTGGTTTGTGGAATAGACTTCCATCGCTTGTTGTTGAAGTTGATAGCCTAAACAAATTTAAGGCTCAGCTGGACAGGTATTTCGAACGAATTGAGGGGTGAAATGGGAGTAGTGGTTGTTTTTTTTTTTTTTTTTTTCTTTTTTTTTGGCTGATGCTGAATAAGCTTGCTTTCTTGCATCATATGCCTCTACTAATGCTAATGCTAATGCTAAGAAAGAAAATCAGGACAGTGAATCACACCCTTCCATATCAGGTATAACAACATTTCATCCTCGGAATGATAACCCTCCTTCTACCTCCTCGCCTATAACTCACCAGCTTTTTTTTTTTTTTTTTTTATGTTTTACTTACCAGACTGAACATTTTTTTTTTTTTTTTTTTGAGTGCTCTGCCCCATCCCTATTTTTGCCATAAGCCCTGTTGTTTTTATCGCACAAAATACCATAATGTGGAGATTTTTAGGAACACATTCCGAATTATAGCAGAACTGACTGTACTGGTCAAGTCATCAAATGCAGATATTGTGGGGATATCAGAAACTTGATATCACTCAGATATAAGATATGAAGAATTTGAATATGGGGAGTACAGTGCATGCATTGTATATTGTGTATATTGTCAAGTGGCACCAAGGATTTTCCCCACAAACCGTGTAGGTACATTATGATGCTACAACTCTGTGAAGCATCTCCATAGCCAGGTGGGCAGGAGCAGCAGTGCGTAGCATGTGCTTCTTGATTAGACCGGGGTTCGAGCCCGTGACTACCAAATACGGAGGATGCAGAAAGGTCAGGGAATGACCATCGTATATCCCCGAAGCAATATGGCCTTAGTTGCTAATGCTCCTAAAAACCAAATAACAAACAACAAACAACACTGTGAATGCCAGCGATAGTTTTAGTGTTGTTTGCATAGCATAGTGTTGGGTTATGTTAGTCTGTTATTCCTCTAGCATTTAGCCATGGGGGGCCCACAGTGGGACCCCATTACCTGACTGCCTCCTCATGGCAGAGGACGTTACTGTCCTCTGCTACGAGGAGGCAGTCAGGTGTAATACAGGTGAAAGTTCTCTGCCAGGATAAATACTGGACTGCACCTGAGCATGACAGGGAAGGTCCAAAAAAAAAAAAAAAATGCTGGAAGAGGAAGACATGAGAAGGAGGAAGGAACAGATGTAGGTGCATAAGGTGGATGATAGAAAGGCTGCCCACCTTGAAACAGGAAGTTAAAAGGGATAAAGGGGCATCCCTGTGGAAGGAGACCATCCTTCATAGGGAAGCCTCACAAGAAAAGTAAAAGGTTTTTGGTAGCAGGATCCACCAGATGAGCAAAGCCTGTCAGCATTCTCACATCATGCTACAGGGAAGAAAGGGCATGACATCAGCAAGGCTGGGGGGTTTCCCAATGGGTTGCCCTACTGCAACCTTGTATGGGGGAGCTTTCCAGGACAACACAAATTCCTCATACACTTGACTCATCTGCACATCTGTCATATTTACACTTACATAGTACGGTTTTTTTTTTTTTTGTTTATTTGTTTTTTTACATTTTAGGGACACCCTGAATAATAATAGGACACGTGATCACTCACTCATTTGCCTTCTTTCATTCATCTTCATAGATTCAGATAGGACATAGATACCACCATAAATGCACAGCTACCAGGAGAGATACCTTTTTTTGTTTCTAAATACATTCATTCACTCAGTCACTTCACAGCTTACACAGGCAACTATCGCATTCTCACAACTTAACCTGCCAAATACCTAGTGGAATTCTGAATATCTTGTGTAGAAATAAATTCTACAGTCCACGAAGAAGTTTCCAGCACAATTTTACAGCACTTACATGACTTAGTCTTTATTAGAATATTTTTCTACAACTACCGATGATAATTCTTGAGTTCGAAATCCATTTATAATTATAACCAAACCAATCAGATCTACTGTGTGTGGTTATGAAAGCCTTTCAGATTTTCTGTGCATGATTATGAAAGCCTTTCTTTTTTTTTTTTTTTTTTCTTTTTTTATGAAAACCCCAAACATGAGAGGTATTAGAACCTATAGTACTTAGTACCATGCTTGGGTTGTCGGTTGAGAAGACGAAAGAAGATATTAGCATTAGCATTAGCATTAGTAGAGGCATATGATGCAAGAAAGCAAGCTTATTCAGCATCAGCCAAAAAAAAAAAAAAAAAAACCCTCTCCCATTTCACCCCTCCGTTCGTTCGAAATACCTGTCCAGTTGAGCTTTAAATTTGTTTAGGCTATCAACTTCAACAACAAGTGATGGAAGTCGGTTCCACCAACCAACCACCCACTGGCCAAAGGCAAATTTCCGCACATCTATCCGACATCCGTCCTTCCTCAATTTGAATTTATGCCCTCTGAGGTGATTATTCTGAGAAAGATGAAGAATCCCATTGGCATTGAGCATGCTCAAACCATTCAAAGCCTTATACACCTCTATCAGATCACCTCGCCGGTGCCTAGTCTCCAGACTCTGTAATTTGCAAAACTTAAGCCTTTCTTCGTAAGAGCAACCCTTTGTTCCATTTACTAATCTTGTTGCCCTTCTCTGTACCCGTTCCAGCAGCTCTACATCCTTCTTGAAATGAGGCCTCCAGACCTGTATACAGTACTCAAGATGTGGCCTAACCATTGCCTTATACAAGGGAATAATCACCTCCTTATCCCTGCTAGAAAAATTGCTGTATATCATTGACAAGACACCATGAACTACTCTTGCAGCTTGTCTGCACTGCTCAGAGAACTTCATATCTGCCTGCACAATTACCCCCAGGTCCTTTTCATTCTCCACCACTGTCAGTGTAGTACCGCAGAGTTGATACATTGCTCTGGGGTTACCCATATGTAGTGCTTTACATTTGTCAATGTTAAACTTCATTTGCCACCTCTCAGCCCATCTGTTCAACCTTTCCAGATCCTGTTGCAGCAGCATAGCGTCAGTAGTGTCCTTAACGACCCTGCCAACCTTTGTATCATCTGCAAACTTAGACATTAAACTTGATATCCCATCATCAATATCATTCATAAACACCGAAAACAACAATGGACCCAACACTGAACCTTGAGGAACTCCACTAATAACATTAGTCCACGTTGAGCAGTGTCCATTGATTACCACTCTCTGTCTTCTGCCACTCAACCATCCCCTTATCCATAGCAGCAATTTGCCTCCAATGCCACACTGCTCCAATTTGTGCAGCAGTCTTCCATGTGCAACAGTATCAAAAGCCTTTCTAAGATCCAAATATATAATATCAAAGTTATTCCCTGCATCCAGTTCTTTTGTGACTACATCATAGTATCCAATCAAATTGGTCAGGCAAGACCTGCCCTTAACAAAACCATGCTGCGTCTGAGCTATAACTGAATTCTTGTCTAGATGATCCTGCAGTGCTTCTTTAACCACTGCCTCCATTAATTTACCTGGAACAGAAGTTAAACTAACAGGTCTATAATTACTTGTGTCAGCCTTTGATCCTCCTTTGTGAATTGGGGTTACATTTGCACATCTCCAGTCTATGGGTACCTCCCCTGAGTCCAAAGAAGCTCTCATAATTATGGCTAGGGGTTTGCATACTTCCTTTGCTGCCTCCTTTAATATAACTGGATAGATCCCATCCACCCCAGGTGCCTTTTTTATGTTTATCCTCAACAATCTCTCCTCCACTTTCCTCTCAGTTATTACAAAATCATCCAGCTCACTGCCAATGTTTACTTTACCTACATCATTCTCCTTCCTGAATAACTCCTCATGCGTGAATGTAGATGCAAAATACTCGTTTAGATTGTTAGCCACCTGAGCAGGATCCTCAACTGTTGAACCATCAATATCCAGTGGACCAATCTGATTCATCCCTTTCCTTCTCGAGTTCAAGTATGTAAAGAACTCCTTTCTGTTTTTCTTTGCATCCTTTGCCAAAGATTTTTCGTAGTCTGCCTTTGCCTGCCTAATCTCCTTTGTGACTTGGTTACAGACCAACTTATATCTATCATAGGCTTCCATGTCACCCATTAATTTGTATGTATCCCATGCATTTTTCTTCTCTGCCACATGTCTCATTAGTCCATCTGACAACCATTTAGGCCTAAACCTTGAACAATATTTCTTAGTTGGTATGTAAAGCCTGGTAGCCACCAAGATTAGTTCCTTGAATGCTTCCCATTTTGAGTTTGCTGTTGGTAACATCATCAGTTGGTCCCACTGTATAGAATTTAAATACTGTCTCAGACCATCATAGTCGCCTTTACGAAAACAAAAACCCTTCCCTTTACCTCTGATGGTAGTTACCTCCTTGAGTAAATCCCACTTCAACACACTGTGATCACTGCCACCTAGTGGTTCATTTATCTGCAGGTTCTTAATGCATGAAGAATCACTACTGATAATCAGATCAAGAGTATTGCTCCCTCTTGTTGCCTCACGAACATGCTGATGTAGAAAACAATCATCCAATAAATCCACAAAAGCCTTGCTAGTGTGCGAGTGACCAACCCACAAATTCCAGTCAATATCTGGGAAATTAAAATCCCCCATTATAAGACTCTCTGATTTACTGGCCCACTCTATTTCCCTGTACAATATATTATTATACTCATCAGAGTCATTAGGCCTATAGCACACTCCTACTCTCAATTTTGATTTCCCTATGCTTATGTCACACCAAACTGACTCGACACTGCCCTGTCCATCGATGTCAACTGGCTTCACTTCCTTTGACTTTATGTGTTTCTTAATTAATAGCATAACCCCTCCTCCCCTCCTGTCCTGTCTATCCTTTCTATATACATTGTATTCCCCAAATTCCAGTTCCGCATTACTTATATCTGTGTGACACCACGTCTCTGATATCCCAACAATTTCTGCCTTTGATGTTTTGAGCAATACCTCAAATTCATCAAATTTATTTACCAAACTCCTAGCATTGGTGTACACGCAGGTATACATGCACCTGTTTCTATTCTTAGCTACCCTAACACAACCCATGTGTTTACTTGTAACGCAATGACTACCAGCAGTCTCTGAAATATCCTGCATCTTGTTTTTCAGACTTCTGCTCATTTGAATAGAAGCAGTGCAAGAATCACTTCCACCTCTGCCAGTGGCTACTGTTAATCTATTAGTCCTTGTATCCCCCCAACTAGCAGTTTTCCGACCCACCTAACACTGCCTCGACAGCATCAGCAAAAATTCTTGCACCCTTTCTATTTAAGTGTATCCCATCCCTGTAGAAGCAATCTCTCCTGTTAACAAGTACAGTCCAGGCTGAAAAAAATTCTACCCCTTGAGCCTTGCACAATCCCTCCAGGGCCGAATTGATCGACAAGGCTCTCATCATATACTCCCTCCTATCGTGCCTGGGCAGAATTGCAGACACTTTCAAGTTCAACCCTAATTCACGGCTTTTTTTCAACAATTCACGGCTTTTTTTCAACAGTATTTGTTGACATTAGACTTGAACTTCTGTAGACTGTAATTTTCAGGAAATACATATGAAGGAAGGTTGTTCCAGAAAACAGCAGTTGAATGAATAAATGAGGAAGATGAAAAGTTGGTCCTGTGGGTTTGATGTTGGACAGTAAATGGATGTTGGCTGGTGGTGGCACATGTTCGAACTGTTTTGATAGAGAGAGCAGGAATTATAGAAGCCAATTCAGAAGGACAGTGCCCATGGAAGTATCTATAGAAAAGGCATGCAGCAGAAACAGTACGTCTATGAGACAGTGAGTGGAGAGACTCTGTTAGAGATGAGTCATTAATTAACCTAACTGCCCTCTTCTGAATGGAATCTAGAAGCCTGAGAGAGGTTTTTGGGGCACCACCCCAGATGTGGGAACAATATCCATGGCAGGGCGGATTTGCGATTTGTACAGAGTGAATAGCTGTTTGGAAGAAAAGCAACACCGAGAGCAAAAGAGAAAACCAAGTTTTTTAGATTCAGAGAGAGCAATATTTGTAATGTGCTTGTGCCAAGAGAGATTAGAAGTCAGGGTAATCCCGAAAGAGATATATCATTTTGTCTAGAAATCGGAGTGTCACTAAAGATAAGCATAGGAGCAGAAGAATCCTTTTTGCGAGATATAAGACAAGACTGAGTTTTAGAAGGGTTGAAATCAACTAAGTTGTCTTTGCCCCACTGGAGAATTACCTGAAGATCGGCATTTAAGGAATTGGTAGCAGATTTTCGAGAAGTTGAAGCTGTGATTGAGCAGGGCAAGGTTTCTCAAAATGGAAAGTAGAATGCAATGTGCTATCATTGACAAAACTATGGATAGGATTTCCGGTCAATGGAAGAAGGTCATTAATATACAAGAGGAAAAGAGTGGAGGAAAGAACTGAACCTTGGGGGACACCAGCATTAGTGGAGAAGTTAGAAGACAGAGAGCCATCTACCATCACCCTCAGTGAGCGATCAGAGAGAAAACTGGATAACCAATTACTAAAAACAGTCGGCAAACCATAAGATGGAAGCTTGTTTAGAAGACCTTTATGCCAAACACGATCTTTTAAAAGCCTTTGAGATATCAAGAGCAACTACTTGTGTTTCACTGAACCTTTCCATTGAATTAGTCCATAAATGGGTAACATAAGCCAGAATATCACCAGTGGATCGACACTGACAGAATCCATACTGGCAATCATTGATCAGATGGAAGGTTTCTAGATAGTTTAAGAGTTGGCGGTTAATTGATTTCTCCATTACTTTAGAAAGAGTAGAAGTAATTGCAATGGGATGATAATTGGATGGGAGGGATTGGTCACCCTTTTCAAGAACTCCCTGGATATGAGCAAATTTCCAAGCAGAAGGAAAAACACCTTTGGAATAAGAAAATGAAAAAAGGTGGCAAAGAATAGGAGTAAGTTCAGGAGCACAGGTTTTGAGAACAAATGGAGAAATACCATTGGAACCTGGAGCTTTCTTAGCATCAAGATTTGTCAAAATCCTTCTGACATCCTTTTGACGGAAAGGAGGCATTGATTGGAGTAGTGTGTTGGGAATGGTGGGAGGTGTTTTAACAAGATCATTAATACATGAGTTGGAAGAAAAATGGGATGCTAGCAGGTCAGCTTTATCCTTGGCTGAAGTGACAACATAACCATCTGGTTTTGACAGAAGTGGGAGCAGAGATGAGCAAAATTTGTGGCCAAAAGTTATATGAGTAGAAGTAATTGCAATGGGACGATAATTGGATGGGAGGGATTTGTCACCCTTTTTAGGAACTGGCTGGATATGAGCAAATTTCCAAGCAGAAGGAAAAACACTTTTGGAATAAGAAAGTGAAAATTTACCTTTCAGATTTGCTCTGCCTGATTATGAAAGCCTAATTGATTTGTTTTCTGACTCTGATTTAAAACAAAAATTTAAGGATCTTTTGCTAAATAATTTTTGGAGTAGCCTAATAAAGAATACCCCAATGTGGCTAAACATATATTTAACCCCAGGGGTTCACATCTGGTTAGTATGGCCTTGGCATACCCAGGGTCCTGAGCTGGATGTCATCATTCTTCCCTTCTACTTCTGACACACACACACACACATTTTTTTTTTTTTTTTTGGCTGGTGCAACAAAAGCCTTAGGTTTCCTTGCACCATATGGCTAATAATAATAATAATAATATAGTTCAAGTATTACGTCCTTTTCCCACAACTTAATTGTGCAAGATTGGATTTTCATATTACACTGCAACAAAGACAAAATATATTAATAAACTTAATGCTACACCTGACATGAGGATTCAACTTTCCAGTATTATTCCTAATATTAAGCAAATCTCTGATACAAAATGCAGGAACACCAATCCCATTAAAACACAATTTGCATTTTCCTTTTAAAAATCTAATTTTTTTGTTTTTGTTTGCATGTAACTTTTTTATGTAGAATAGAGCTGTTAATTTTGAATGGATTTTTGTAATACTTTATATGTTTTTCTGATAGAAATTGTGCATTAATGATAATTTATGTTTTCATTTTGACTTTGTTTTCAAAAATAAAATATATAACACCACAGTCAGATCACCCAGCAGACACTGTAAGTTACCAAGTCTCTCTCTCTCTCTCGATAAGAAAACTCTTTTATGCCCCTAACTGATCTTGTTGCTCTTTTCTGTACCGTTTCCAACAGATCCACATCTTTTGTAAAATGGGATCTATAAGCTTGTATGCTTATTCAGGGTGGGGTCTAACCATTGATTTATATAATAGAATAATCACTTCTTTGTCTCTATATTCAAAGTTCCTTTCTGTTACTGACAGAATCCCATGTGTTGCTCTATCAGCCATCAACACTGTTTAAATGATACAAAAACGCAGTCAGATAAAACAGATAGTATAATTTGCTGTCAGATTGTATAGTTTCTGTTAAGCCCTTTTCATTATAAACTATCTTGCAATCATTGCTACTCATCTTATTGTAAGATAACTCTACTCAGATGCAAGACCTTGCATTTTCTTGTGTTAAATCTTAGCTGCCATTTCTCAACCCATCAAAATAATTAATTTAGATCTTGTTTAAGTTTCATATGCTAATTACTCTCATTAAACATCATGCCCACTTCTGTATCACAGCACATTTAGACATTAATATTAGAATACCTACATCAATATCATTAATTAATATTACAAACAGTAAAAGTCCCTACTCTGGGAGCCTACTAATAACATTAGTCCATGAAGATTTGTGTCCATTTATAATTACTCTCTGCCTCCTACCACCTTTAATCTGTTTTATATTTTCTGCTAGTAACTACATAAAAAAAAAACAAGTAATCACATGGAGAGTAATGTAAATAATGACGGTACTTCTGAACATTATGTAAACTCATCACACATTTTCTATCTCAGTTAATGGCAGTTATCTTAACTTACTTTGAAAAGCATACTTACGGTAATAATATGATCCCTATTCATAAGTAAATTAAAAAATTCTAAATTCATTTCATAATTTATAATATATAATTATATAATATAATCAATTAATTGAAGAAAATATAGAATTTTTTAGAGAAAGCTGACACCTTTCAAGCAGAAAACATAGGCAGTTATTTTAAAGCTCTACACGCTTGTACTGCACATAATGCATAAATAATAAAAAATAGATTACTGATTTACTGATTATATTTAATACCACTCTTATACCACATGAAATTAATATAGTTTATTAAGCTATTCGCCTAAACTCTACTATACATTAAACATTTCAGGTATCTTACCGATACCCATCATCAGACCGTGCCACTGACAGATTCCTCTTGCTGGACCGACAGACTTCTAAAAAAAATTGACTTTCTGAGAGACCCTGCCTCAATTTTTTCGAATAACCATGATTCTACTATTCATTATAGCACTGGGAAATAAATTTAGCAAAAGTAAAAGTCTAAATTTTGATAAATCTAAATTTTAATGTGTAGAACAGAGTGTAGTTCAGGAAAGAAGGAAATTCCACATAACACAGGATGTCAAGAAAATTGCACATAATCAAAACATAGAATGGTACCTGGTGAAGAAAAAACAAATACTACAAATTTGCCATTATATATTTTATTGAATAAAACATTATGTAATAGTTAATTTTGATGAAGATGCAGGTGATCTAGATCATCACATTTTGACATGTTTACATAAATTCATCCTTATGTTTGCAGACAGGATTGATAGCACTCTGAAATATTCATGACATTACATCACATTATGATGACATGTCAAATAGATCATCATACCAAACACTGCTCATACAAGGACATCTTTACCATTGCCCAAATTCTTACAAGGGTAAATGTTCAAAGCAGACATTGCACAATAGGCCTTAGCACATCGAGATATATTGACACATGTTGTAACATACTGGGATATGCAATAACAATAACAGAGTTGATCTTGGTCACCAGATTCTTCGTGCTAGTCAGTGGTAGGCTTTGCCAATTTCTCTAGATCTCCCCAAAGAAAGAAGTCCAGGGAATTAAAGTTACTTATTATTATTACTGTATGTCATCATATAATAATAATAATAATAATAAGTTACCTTTAATGTTCATAGCTGTACCAGATGATGTGAAGTCACAAATACTGCCCAACAGCTTTTCTCCACAGAGGCCTAAGAGAATACTGACATTAATTTAATTTATAATAGTCTTCCACCAGGCATTATTCTGTTCTGCAATTTGGTACAGCAGTAAGATCAGCAGTGAGTTTGATTGTATGTCATTTTGTTTAATTTTTATATTTTTAAAAGAATTTTTTACAAGAAAGTTCTTTTGTTTGTTTGCAATGTGCAGGTAGAAATGAAGAAAATGATAACTGGGGTATTCAGCAAATGACAGAAATGGAAGCACCTCTCTACCAATCCTATACTGTTCAAAGGATTCACAAATTGGGTAGGAGCACGGATGTGCAATTGGGTAAGAAATGTTTAATTAGGAAATATAAAAATTAGTTGTTTTATTTTTAAAAGTTTTAATTGAAAAAAATTATAGATCGTGCCTGCTAACAACTTGTGTTTATGCTTACTTACTTACTCCATGGTGCTGGGGTGCAAGGGTCCTTGACTGCCTTTACAGCTAAATTCCAGAACTCTATTATGTGCAAGCTCTCCACTTCACCTCTCCTCCGAAAATTATACTAATACAGTAGATTCCGGTTATTTGGGACACATCGGGACTAGTGCATTTTGGCCCAATTAAGTGGCTGCCCCAATTATCCAAAGTTTCACGTAAAAAAGTTAAAAATACAATGGACCCCGCTTTACAATTGGTTCACTGTACAATCAAATCACGTTACAATGGAGTCACCATAGTAAAGTACCGTTCGCTATACGATGCGTAGTAAGCGCCAGTCATTGTGATCACGTTTGTGAACTGAATTTTAATTCTATTAAACAGCGATTCTAATTAGTGAAAATAGCAGGAATATTATCCACAGGCTATAAAAGTAAAGAAATATTAAGCACAAATTTACCCTTTATTACCTTACCAATTAAAAAATTAAATGATAGGTGATAATCAGAAGAATATACATGATAATCGGAATAATTAATACGAACCGTAATATGTACATACTAACTAGTTGACATTTCTGTTCACTGACATTTGTGGGTGAGGGTTAAAATTTAAAACAGTAAAAAGATAAGCAATCAATAACAAAGAACACAGCACACACAAATTTCAAGTAACACATGAGAATGGAGTAGAAGTGTAAACACATTTCACCATAATAACCCACAGAATTCCAGCTTTTGGTATTATCGCCAATTCAATAAGATTGAGTTTACTATCCGTTTATGATAGATTGCACTAACAGAAAAGCCAAATAAACAGGTGACTGCTAATTGTTTTTATTGTTTTATGGTTGTGACCTCCAGAAATCCAACTGAACCATGTAGTACAGTCGGAGACAATCGTAGGGTAATCTCCAGTGCTGCAATCTCCTGCCCCGATTAAATGGCATGTTGTCCCAATTAAGCGAAGTAAACCCTGGCTATTTTCTGATTCAGTTCTGTTTTTTAAGATTTGACCCAAATAAACGGCTGCCCCAGTTAACTGGTGGCCCAAATAACCGGAATCCACTGTATCTTTCTTTATATAATCCTCCCATTCAGGGGTGGTCTGCCAGCTTTCCTTTTCCCATTTGGGATTCTTGTGACGATTTGATGGATGTTTCTACCATCATCAGTACGGATAGCATGTCCAGCCCATCTCAATTTTCTAACCTTTATGGTTTGAATTATACTTTCACTTCGGTATTTCTCCTTTATTTCATTATTATGTAGCCTTCTCCATTCTCCAGCGACTTCATCTTGTTTTGGTCTAGAGTTCGTTCTTAGAATTCTATTTTTATATTATTGTAATCTGTTCTCTGATTGTTTTGGGAGTGGCCGGGTTTCACATCCATTAGTTACGGCAGGTAGTATTATCATTCTGTAAATCTTTATTTTCAAGTTCCTAGATACTTATTTTGAAGTTAAGATATGTTTAACTGCATAAAAGCATATATTTCCATCCTTTATTTCTTCTGTAATATTATGAGTATGAGTATTTTACAGCTGAATGGGTATATTGTGTGTATTCTGAATGAGTATATTCTGCGTGTATTCTGAATGAGTATATTCTGCATGTATTCTGAATTGAGTATATTCTGTGTGTATTCTGAATGAGCATTTTGCATCTACATTCACACATGAGGAATTCTTTAGGGAAGGAGATACCAGAGAGCTAAATGATTTGTAATAAGTGAGACAAAAGCAGAAGAGAAATTGTTGAAGTTAAACATAAGAAAGGCACCTGGGGTGAATGGGATCTATCCAATTATATTGAGGGAAGCAGTAAAGGAAGTAAGCAAACCCTTAGCCATAATTATGAGAGCATCCTTGGATTCAGTTTTGAATGCCGTTACACATAAAAGACTACTGTGAAAATTGGAGTAGTGAGGCAGTAAGGGCAAGTTTCTGCTATGGACAAGTAGATGGTTAAGTCGGAGAATCCACAGAGTGGTAATCAGTGTACACTTATTTCGTGGACTAATGTTATTTGTGGAATCCCCCAGGTTCAGTGTTGGGCCCATTGTTATTTTCTATATTTATCAATGATATTGATGAAGTCGTTTCAGGCTTAATGTTCAAATTTGCAGATGATACAAAGGTTAGCTGAGTGGTTAATGACAGGAATGACGGTATGGCACTGCAACAGGATCTACAAATGTTAGGCAGATGGGCTGAAAAATGGCAATTGAAGTTTAACATTGATAAATACAAAGTACTGCATACGGGTAGAAAAAACCTTAAGAGTAACATACCAGCTGTGTGTACATACACTCAGGGTAGTAGAAAATGAAAAAGACTTGGGAGTAATTGTACAGTCAGATATGAAGTTTTCCAAGCAATGCAAACAGGCTCCCAGGACAGCTCATGTAGTTTTGTCAATGATATAAAGCAATTTTGCTAGCTGGGATAAGGAAGTGATTATTAACCAATTGTATAAAGCAGTGGTTTTCAACCTTTTTTTCATAACAGCACCCCTAAGTAATTTATTTTATTTTTTGGCACACCTCAATTTTCTGCCTGTTAGATTCGATACTGTGTATATATAAATAATATTAAAAAAAATACAGTATATGTTATATGATAGTTATTACAATAATATAACTATAAACAAAATTACAATTCATAATACAAATTATATGTATATATATAATAATTTTATTCTTTATATAGAGGTACTAAGTAAACATCAATTAGAGATCACCACAAAATTAAAAAGATACCGTACACCTTTTGTGTATTGAAATAAACATAATTTTTTTAAAAAAAATAGTAAAGTTTGAGTAACTTAAACCCAAATTACGTGGCACCCCCGTTGAAAATCACTGGTATAAAGCAATGGTCAGGTCATATCTTGATTACTGCATACAATTTAGGAAGGATGTAGAAATGCTGGAACGAGCACAGAGGAGAGTAACGAGATTGGTGAGGGGAAAAAAGTGGTGCTCTTACCAAGAAAGGTTTCAGTTCTGCAAATTGCAGCTTCTGGACTCTCTAGACAACTACAATGTGATTTGATTGAGGTGATTAAGGCTTTGAATGGATTGAACAAGCTCAGTGTTGATGGGATTATTCCTCTTGCTCAAACAACATGAGGGGATATAAACTGAAATTGAGTAAGGATGGTTGCAGAATAGATGTTTGGAAGTTTGCCTTTAGCCATTGGGTGGTTGAATGCTAGAATAAACTTCCATCTGTTGTTGTGGAAGTTGATAGCTTAAATAAATTCAAGGAAGAACTAGAAAAATTATGGGAAGTTTTTTTTTTTTTTTGCTTTTTTTTTGGCTGATGCTGTATAAGCTTGCTCCCTTCCATCCTTTGCCATTATTAATGCCAGTACCAGAAAAGAATAGTCTTATATACTTTATCAAGGAAGGAACCGAACCATAGTCTTATATATATAAAAATCACTTTTTTGCAAAATTAAATTTAAATACAAAAAATCTAATATTACAGAAGAGTTTAGGTGATCAACTAAAAGCTTGACAAATAACAGAGGTTAAAAGTGGGGACTGCATAAAGCAAATTACAACTTGATAGTATATAACAGAACTATGATGCTCAATACGTTCTACGTTGATATCAATATTTGTAGAAGACTTTCTGTATGATACTCTCCAGAAATTAAAATGTACAAAAGATTAATGCAAAATGATTAAAGTAAAAAAATCTATTGAAAACAATTTAAAAAATAATTAAAAATTCAAAAAACAATTTTAAAAAATTAATTTAAAAAGTTTAACTTAAATGTTTAAAAACGATTTTCCTTCCTGAAGCTGACCGTGCTTTTCGACCATATGTCGTGATTGCAGGAAGGGAAATTACGGAGTATGTGAGCTTGAATCTTAAATAGAGAGATTATTTGTCTTCGCACATGCGTGTAAAAGACCACAATCAGAGATTAGATATGGACGGCAAACATTAATAGAATTCTCGTGCAGTTTAATTTCAATGGTTTCTGCAATTAATAGTCTCGTATAATTACATTGGATACTAAGTATTTTGGTCTCAAATAAAAACGTATGGTTTTCATTAACGGCATGAAAGACTAATTCTGATGCTGCTGAACAAGAAGCATGAACAGTACACATCCTCAGTTTATTGGACTTGGTGTCCAACGTAATTATACAAGACTATTAATTGCAGAAACCATCGAAATTAAATTACACAAGAATTCTATTAACGTTTACCATCCATATCTAATCTCTGATTTTTGGTCTTTTACACACATGTGCGAAGACAATCTCTCTATTCAAGATTCTTCAAGCTCACATACTTCACAATTTTCATTCCTGTGATCATGACATATGGTCGAAAAGCACTGTCAGCTTCAGAAAGGAAAATCATTTTTCAAAATTTACATTAAACCTTTTTAACCCTAAGTTGGACGCATCAGCAAAACAAACATAGTTGGTGGCAATGTATCTCTCAGATACATACTAGATTTCATATCAAAAAATTAGACTATGTTTAAAAATCACCTTAGTTTATTCATAAATAACATACACATGAGTTTCACATTAAGAAATTTTTTATATAAAATATTTAAAAAATAAAAATTTTTTTTCGTCTTCTTGTTCATGGAACATTGCTTTTTTAGAGCATGATGCACATATCATTTCTGCATGCTCTAATCAGAGGTACTGCTTACAATTTATGTAAATATACCTTGTCAGTCTGGTTCTCTGTTCCTTGCCAACAATTAGTGCACTGCTTGCAATTGCTTTCCCATTCTGCACTTGTAGTAGGCTCAGTACTCTCTAACCTTGGTTGAAAGGAAGTTACAACTCGAGGGACCTGGCTCCTCCAATGAAGTTCCTCAGCCACTAATTCCACAGAAAATTGCTTGAGGAAGAGTCTGCAGCTCTTTACTTCTTTTTCTTTTCCTATGTAGATCACTTGTGCATTAATTCCACTAACATTTAGCATAGCATAGGATATCACCATGCTAGTGCCAACAAGTTCATGCCACATTGTTAAGTCACACACATTTTTGCTTTTGTAAAGGCGACTACAGAGGTCTGAGACAGTATTTAAATTCTGTATAGTGGGACCAACTGATGATGTTACCAACAGTGGATTCAAAATGGGAAGCATTCAAAGAATTAATCTTGGAAGCTACTAGGCTTTACATACCAACAAAGAAATATTGTTCAAGGTTTAGGCCTAAATGGATGTCAGATGAACTAATGAAACATGTGGCAGAGAAGAGAAATGCACGGGATACATATAAATTAATGGGTGACACAGAAGCCTATGATAGATATAAGTTGATCTGTAACCAAGTTACAAATAAGGTTAGGCAGATTACGAGAAATCTTTTGGCAAGGGATGCAAAGAAAAACAGCAAGGAGTTCTTTACTTATGTAAACTCTAGAAGGAAGGGGATGAATCAGATTGGTCCACTTGATATCGATGGTTCAACTGTTGATGATCCTGTTCAGGTAGCTAACAAACTAAATCAATATTTTGCATCTACATTCACACATGAGGAGTTATTCAGGAAGGGGAATGCCATAAATGAAGTAAACACTGGCAGTGAGCTAGATGATCTTGTAATAATTGAGAGTAAAGTGGAGGAGAAATTGTTGAAGATAAATACAAGAAAGGCACCTGGGGTGGATGGGATCTATCCAGTTATATTAAAGGAGGCAGCAAAGGAAGTAAGCAATCCGTTAGCCATAATTATGAGAGCTTCCTTGGACCAGGGGAGGTACCCACAGACTGGAGATGTGCAAATGTAACCCCAATTCACAAAGGAGGATCAAAGGCTGACACAAGTAATTATAGACCTATGAGTTTAACTTCTGTTCCAGGAAAATTAATGGAAGCACTGGTTAAAGAAGCACTGCAGGATCATCTAGACAAGAATTCAGTTATACCTCAGACACAGCATGGTTTTGTTAAGGGCAGGTCTTGCCTGACCAATTTGATTGGATACTATGATGTAGTCACAAAAGAATTGGATGCAGGGAATAACTTTGATATTATATATTTGGATCTTAGAAAGGGTTTTGATACTGTTGCACATGGAAGACTGCTGCACAAATTGGAGCAGTGTGGCATTGGTGGCAAATTGTTGCTATGGATAAAGGGATGGTTGAGTGGCAGAAGACAGAGAGTGGTAATTAATGGACACTGCTCATCGTGGACTAATGTTATTAGTGGAGTCCCTCAGGGTTCAGTGTTGGGTCCATTGTTGTTTTCTGTATTTATAAATAATATTGATGATGGTATATCAAGCTTAGTGTCCAAGTTTGCAGATGATACAAAGGTTGGCAGAGTTGTTAAGGATGCTACTGACGCTATGCTGCTGCAACAGGATCTGGAAAGGTTGAGCAGATGGGCTGAGAGGTGGCAAATGAAGTTTAACATTGACAAATGTAAAGTACTACATATGGGAAACAGCAACCCCAGAGCAACGTATCAACTGTGGTACTACACTGACAGTGGTAAGAGAATGAAAAGGACCTGGGGGTAATTGTGTAGGCAGATATGAAGTTCTCTAAGCAATGCAGACATGCTGCAAGAGTAGCTCATGGTGTCTTATCAATGATATACAGGAATTTTTCTAGCAGGGATAGGGAGGTGATTATTCCCTTGTATAAGGTAATGGTCAGGCAAAGGATGTAGAGCTGCTGGAACGAGTACAGAGAAGGGCAACAAGGTTTGTGAACGGAATGAAGGGTTGCTCTTACGAAGAAAGGCTTAAGTTTTGCAAATTACAGTGTCTGGAGACTAGGCACCGGCGAGGTGATCTGATAGAGGTGTACAAAGCCTTGAATGGTTTGAGCATGCTCAATGCTGATGGGATACTGCCTCTTGCTCAGAATAATCACCTGAGAGGGCATAAATTCAAATTGAGGAAAGTCAGATGTAGAATAGATGTCCGGAAGTTTGCCTTTAGCCAGTGGGTGGTTGGTTGGTGGAACAGACTTCCATCCCTTGTGGAAGTTGATAGCCTAAATAAATTTAAGGCTCAGCTGGACAGGTATTTCAAACGAACAGAGGGGTGAAGTGGAAGGGTTTTTTTTTTTTTTTTTTGGCTGATACTGCATAAGCTTGCTTTCTTGCATCATATACCTCTACTAATGCTAATGCTAATATTGTTTCCGTGTTCAGTTTCTTTTATTTATACTATATATATATATATATATATGAAAACAAAGAAGTGGAAGAGAGGAAAAAAAAAAGGAAAAAACAAGGAAAAACAGTACGTGTACCTGAATGCGCAAAGCAGCAAAACAGGATACATGTATATAAATAAGTGTCACCAATGAAAGTAAAATAAAAATAAAAATAAATATAGATGGAGAAGTTATTAAACACAAAATGCCGAGCCTAGTTGAAGAAAAAAAGAGAAAAAGAATGTTAAGAACCTATATAAAAAATTAAGTAGAATTAAATCTGAATTAATGCCGAACATATGTACAAAAGCTGAAAGAAAAAGAGGGGAGGGTAATAGAGATAAAAATTATAAAATAAAAATTATAAAATAAAAATAAAAATTATAAAATAAAAATTAAAAATTAAAAATTGGTACATAGATCAGGTATTTCATCAGGGGGCTACACCTGATCATGTACCAAACACTGTTTCTATGCAAACTCATGCTGATGGAGAAGCTATAGCAATGAAATGGATATAAAAAAAATGAAATGGATATAAAAATTATTTTTAAAATTTTTTAAATCTCCAGAAACATGAGTGAGGTAGCCCCAACGCAGTGTATTTAGATTAATAAATTAAGTAACGTAGTGTATTTAGAAATAAATTGAGTCGATAGTATGTAAGAACGCAAACGCAGTGTGTTTAGTTTAATAAATTAAGTAGAAAGTGTGTAAGAACGTAAGTTTAAATCAAAAGTATGTAAGTTAAATAATAATGAATAACAAGATAGCGGTATAGAAAAAGGAAGCAATGCAAGGTAGGGGAGGGAAAAGAAGTTAAAAATATAGAGGCGAAGATAGTGAGAATAAGAAAAGTGAGAATGTCCGAATCACCCTCGTATTACACTAATAGTTCAACGGACGGAAAAACGAAGATCAGAAAGTAGAAAGATGTAAAGAGAAGGAAAAGAGTTTAAAGGATACTAGGCAAGCTGGGTGTGTAAGTACCCAACCTCATAGAGAGGGCCTTGGCCTGTGAGAGTGTTAGTAGAAGTGGAAATTAATACCGCTAGCTTGTAGTGTATATTTTGAGTGATAGACATGAAATATAATAAAAAATATGAAGAGGAGAA
The DNA here is from genome assembly GCF_048544385.1 of Mastigoproctus giganteus. Classification (NCBI taxonomy): domain Eukaryota; kingdom Metazoa; phylum Arthropoda; class Arachnida; order Uropygi; family Thelyphonidae; genus Mastigoproctus; species Mastigoproctus giganteus. The sequence continues at coordinate 26,027,855 of NC_143577.1, read as the reverse complement.
AAATTAAATACCTATGATATTTGGCAGAAATAAGTTGAGTGAAATATAATCAAGAAATGAAGATACAAATTTGCGATCATGATTAATAAGATACAATTATGCGAATATGATTAATAAGAATGGAAAGTAAACAGAGGGAAAACAATGACAACGATGGTGGAGTTGCTCAGAAGAGAAGAACTGTGGGAGCCCTCTGTGGTTAAAATAAAATAGAGAAAATAAGATTGGACATAAATAAATACTGATATTAAATTACAAAAAATGAAAAGAAAAACTTAGGAAGTGAAAGAACACGAACATCGTTCTAATAGAAGTCATAATAGAAGTCATTATGTGTGATCACTTTCCAAGCAGTGGAAATACCACCATTCAAATGTACAACTATACAACTATACAGGTATCGAATTAACCCTAATCAAGGTGGAGCATGGTGAAACCGAATTTTTCTTTAATGAAATCAGAGAGATTTTTTATAATAAAATTTAAAAAATTAATAAGAATGTCATTATTGCGAAGTCTGGTATAAAGATCATTTAAAGCACCAGCGAAAAGTGATTGATTGCTACTAATATTAGCTAAACGGATAATTTGTGTGTAGATTATATTTTTATGAACCTTAATCGAAATGTTCGAGTTCCAATTTGTTAAATAGATAATATTAAAATTAAATTCGCATCTTTTGTCGAATAGTTCCAAATTATGACGAAGAGGAGGACTATTTAGAGTAATACTTAAATCTAGAAAATTTGCATGTTGGTTTTATTTAAAACTATAACACCATCGTTGTCATAGTTTTCCCTCTGTTTACATTCCATTCTTATTAATCATATTCGCATAATTGTATCTTATTAATCATGATCGCAAATTTGTACCTTCATTTCTTGATTATATTTCACTCAACTTATTTCTGCCAAATATCATATGTATTTAATTTTTCTCCTCTTCATATTTTTTATTATATTTCATGTCTATCACTCAAAATATACACTACAAGCTAGCGGTATTAATTTCCACTTCTACTAACACTCTCACAGCCAAGGCCCTCTCTATGAGGTTGGGTACTTACACACCCAGCTTGCCTAGTATCCTTTAAACTCTTTTCCTTCTCTTTACATCTTTCTACTTTCTGATCTTCGTTTTTCTGTCCATTGAACTATTAGTGTAATACGAGGGTGATTCGGACATTCTCACTTTTCTTATTCTCACTATCTTCGCCTCTATATTTTTAACTTCTTTTCCCTCCCCTACCTTGCATTGCTTCCTTTTTCTATACTGCTATCTTGTTATTCATTATTATTTAACTTACACACTTTTAATTTAAACTTACGTTCTTACACACTTTCTACTTAATTTATTAAACTAAACACACTGCGTTTGCGTTCTTACATACTATCGACTCAATTTATTTCTAAATACACTACGTTACTTAATTTATTAATCTAAATACACTGCTTGTTTGTTTGTTTGTTTGGTTTTTTAGGAGCATTAGCAACTAAGGCCATATTGCTCCGGGATATGCGGTGGTCATTCCCTGACCTTTCCGCATCCTCCATATTTGGTGGTGACGGGCTCGAACCCCGGTCTAATCAAGAAGCGTGTGCTACGCACTGCTGCTCCTTCCCACCTGGCTACGGAGGCGCCCCTAAATACACTGCATTGGGGCTACCTCACTCATGTTTCTGGAGATTAAAAAAATTTTAAAAAATAATTTTTATATCCATTTCATTTTTTTTATATCCATTTCATTTCTATAGCTTCTCCATCAGCATGAGTTTGCATGGAAACATAGTGTTTGGTACATGATCAGGTGCAGCCCCCTGATGAAATACCTGATCTATGTACCAATTTTTAATTCTTTAATTTTTATTTTATAATTTTTATTTTTATTTTATAATTTTTATTTTATAATTTTTATCTCTATTACCCTCCCCTCTTTTTCTTTCAGCTTTTGTACATATGTTCGGCATTAATTCAGATTTAATTCTACTTAATTTTTTATATAGGTTCTTAACATTCTTTTTCTCTTTTTTTCTTCAACTAGGCTCGGCATTTTGTGTTTAATAACTTCTCCATCTATATTTATTTTTATTTTATTTTACTTTCATTGGTGACACTTATATATATATATATATATATATATATATATACGTATATATATATTACACAGTAGACTCCTGATTAACTGGCCCCTATGGGACCGGACCTAAGGCGAGATAAACAAATGGCCAGTTAATCCAAAAACACATGCAAAATACCATTTATAGGTTGTAAATTAAATAAAAAAATATATATACAGTATATTGTATGTAAATGTTTATTAAACATTTACTTAGATAAAAAATCGATAATCTTCATTTGTCTTTTTGATTTAAATTCATTTTTTGAAGCAAAATCATGCCACTTTTTCATAAGAATTATATCAATGGCAGATAAATTATCTTGCTGTAATAGTGAGTTATTCTTTTGTCATCTTTAACTCTGCTCATAGCTTCTGGGTTCTCTGGTTCTTCATCTTCCACCATTTCTCCTTGACTAACTGCTTTGATAATTTCATCTGTTAACATTTCATTCTCTAGAACAGCGTTATTCAACTGGGGGTACGTGTACCCTTGGGAGTACATGGGAGCTCCCCAAGGGGTACACAAGAGATTAACAAGAAACAAAAATTTTTTTGTTTCTTATTAACAAATATTAAAAGTTTTTAATATTTGTTATTTATAATGAGAATAAATGTTTGTATTTATTTTAAACACTGCTTTTGTAGAAGCGATATTATAATGAGAATAAATGTCTGTATTTCGACAATTTGTCGTGCAACACAAAACATGTGCATAAAAGGGGTCTATCATCTGTTTTACTATATAAGTACAAAAAGCTTAACTCACTGTAAGCACTTGCAATTCAAGTGTAGAGGTTTACTTGTAGTAAAATATAGTAGACATATATATATATGGGAATACAAAAATAAGAACATGGTTCTTTGGGGATACACGAACAAAAAAGGTTGAGAAAAACTGCTCTAGAATGTTATCGCCTACAAGCCATTTATCGATGTCTCTTTCTTCCAGGTCTTTGAATTCTGATAATTGTTTCAAATCGTTAAGCAGAGCAATGTTGTCGTGATCTGTCAGATCCTCAGTGTATGGCTCTTTGTTCAGATCACAGTTTGTAATTAATTTTTCAAGATGCTAACGGATATTCTTGATATTAATTTTCTTAAGGGCCTCAGTGAGTTCCATTTTTTCATTGGCGATCTTCTCAAGAATTTCTGAGAAAGTTTTCTTCTGTAACTCCTTTTCAGACTAATAGGTTGCACCAAAGATGTAATGCCAGGTTACACCAAATGTAACACCAAAGATGTAATGTCATCAGAAGATAGGTCGATGGGATGCATTGGAGCATTGTCAAGGATAAGAACAGCTTTGAGCGGTAATTTCAAACACGTTAAATGTGCCATAACTTTTAGAACGAATTCAGTTGAAAACCATTCTTCAAATAGAAAATAATCCATCGAAGCTAAACTCTGGGCTTTGTAATAAACTGGTAGAGCACTGAAATTTACATTTTTAAATGCTCTTGGTATGGCTGACTTTCCTACAATGGAAAAGGGGCAGTTTGTGACTCCCAGCAGCATTTATACGAAGGGCCACAGTGGTTATCTGTTTATTCATATTGAAACCAATAGTGAATATTTCTTGCGGTACTGCTAGCATTTTCGTCAGAAGAAGCTTAAAATTTATGCCTGTTTCATCCAAATTGTAGACTTGTTCAGGAGTAAGATTTTCCTTCTGTATAACATCTAAAAATATTTCGGAAAATTCACTTGTAGCATTTTGATCTGGTGACAATTTCTCGTCGCAAACATCTAGATAATGAATTCCGTGGTGCTTTTTCCATGATGAAAGCCATCCCTCACTGGCTAAGAATTCTTCTCTGCTGTTGACTTTCTTATGCAAGTGTACTGCCTTTTTCTTCAAAACTGGCCTGCTAAGAGGTGTTCCTCTTTAGGATTCTTGCATGAACCATATCCATAATGCATCATCAACGACTTCATTTTTTGACTTCTTCATAGTGCACCTGTCTGAGAGCACTTTTTCTGATTCTATTTGCATACTGAAGTCTTGAAGGGATTTCTGGTTTTTCTGCCAATCACTCACCGTACTTTTTCCAACACCCAGTTCTTTACATATCCGATTTACAGGTTCGCCATTATCGGTACATTACAACGCTTTTAGTTTTATTTTAATAGTTAACACATTCCGTTTACGCTTGTTCGAGCCTATCATTTTTGATAGTCTCGAACGTAATTGAAAAAACAAAAATTAAAGATGAAAATATGTACACACAGAGGGACTGCGATCCAAATGGCACAGATACCAAAGACTAACTGAAGTGAAAAAAGTTCGAAGATTGTTACGGTGCACTGTACTTGTTACCAGAATCTTTTAATTTTGTTTTCCTGCTGGTCCCACGACACTGGAAATCTGATTCACTGAAAAATATCAACAAAAATATGGCCAGTTAAAATGAGACCAGGTAGGAGGGATTCTACTGTATATGACAAAAAAGGCCCCATCTTATTGATATAAACTGAAATTCTAGAATTGATAATTCTGAAACATCAGAACATACATTATTTCACAGTTATAATGTGAGCTAAATGATATTGTTAATAATATTTAATATTACAAACCAGTGTTATTTTGCCTTTAATTGGTTTTCTGTCTTTCAATCACACATTGATTTATTTAATAGACATGGAGTTAAGATACAGAAAAGAAATCTTGATACACTGAAAAGATTAATAATAATATATATATATAAGAAAATGTGTATATTAGAAAACTATCACAGAAAGCTAAACAGGAATCATATTAGAAATGTTAATAGTATCATATAATTAGTAAATTAATAATTAATATAATTAGTAAATGTATATCTGAAGTACTTTTAACCTAAGTTTAAGTGATGATAACCATAATACAGTGAAATGCAAAAGGACAACATTGCATTCTGATACCAGTTATTCAAGAAGTCATGGTGATTATGACAATGGTCGTACAAAGGGTACTAGGAAAGTTTTGCAATATGACGCAACAATGAATCACAGGAAGCTGCTTGTTGCTGCATGTTGAGACATGTTCATACGTGCATAGTAGCCGCCGCGCCAAGTCGATGGGCTCAGTTATTCATTAGTAGTGAGAGTGTAAAGTGCTTGTGATGGCATCGTGGTCACGAAATGAGATAAGGACAGTTATGCGGTATAATTTCGTGCATGGTTTAACCATAGACTAGTGCTTAGAAGAAATGACTCTTGCACTAGATGATGATTGTCCACATCGTACAACGATATTCAGGTGGTATAGAGAATTCCAAAGGGGAAATTTCACTCTGGAGGATTCTGAGAGGCCGGGAAGGCCACGAACGTCAGTTACGGAGGAAAACGTTACTGCTGTGAGGAAAATGCTTGACGAAAACAGGCGAGTGACCTACCAACAGATAGAGGATACTTTGGGCCTAAATGCACCAGCAATTCGTTCGATTCTGCAAGATCATTTGCACGTGAAGAAACTTTGTTCTCTCTGGGTGCCGCATCAACTGACTGAAGAGCAGATGACACGACGTGTGACTTGGTGCCGGGAGATGTTAAAAAAGTTTGATAAGGGACAATCTCGGTATGTGAACAACATCGTGACAGGTGACGAGACTTGGCTGTACTATTACGATCTGCCGACCAAGGCTCAAAACAAAGTTTGGGTCTTTGATGATGACGACACACCCGTAATTGTCAGAAAATCCCGATCTGTAAAGAAGAAAATGATAGCTGTATTTTTCAAATCGAGTGGAATTGTGGAACGTGTCGTTTTGGACACGCAGAAGACAGTCACAGCTAAGTGGTATACTGAACAATGCCTGCCTAAAGTCATTGGATCTATGAAGAACCTGCGGCCAAAGTCAAGAATGGACACCTGGTACCTCCATCACGGTAATGCTGCAGCTCACCGCGCCAAAGCCTGCACCGAATATTTGACCACGACAGGACTGAAACTTCTCGAGCACCCTCCCTACAGGCCAGACCTTGCTCCCTGCGACTTTGCACTGTTCCCGCATGTGAAAATGAAGCTAAAAGGGAGGCGGTTTTCCAGTGATGAGGACCTTCTACGGGCTTGGGACAACGAGTGTGCTTTACTCCCTAGTGAAACTTGGCAGAACTGGTTTAAAGATTGGTTTCGGAGGATGGAGAGGTGTATTGAATGTAGAGGAAATTACTTTGAAAAAATTAAATAAACAAAGCTGTATTGCAAAACTTTCCTAGTACCCTTTGTACTGTGGTAAACGTAACAATTTTATTACTCAGTAAGTTTTAATGATACTTCTGAAAATCACAATATTGATAGCATTGTAAAATTTGAAATACAGTATTTCTCTTAACATTTTTAAGCTTGCTAAGCAGGTGATGAAAGAATTTCCAAAAATTTGTGATTTATTAATTTTAATTAGCATTTTTGAGCAGATGATATTGACATTAAAGTTTTCAGAATGAACATTTTGCAAGCATCAGCATCAGTTATCACATCACTGTTATCTCTGATATGGAGGTTGGCCATCACATAGAGTTGCTCCATGATTACATGGGGAAGGGTAGGTCTCTAGAATCACTACAATATAATTGTGTAAGATGGGATAAGACCTGCAAACCAGTCTTATCGACTGGTTTGCAGGTCTATGTGATGAAATAATCCTGGAGAAATTAGATCCCCCCCCCCCAACCTCTATATAAGGGCAGCTAACTCAGTCCCAAGTGAAAAGTTCTAGAATTAAACCCAGATGTTTAATTCCAGAACTTTTGATGTGGCAGTCACATAGCATTACTGAAGGTTACACATCAGCTAGCTATTAAAAATATAAAAATTTGATTGTTCTGTCATGTTAGTGAGAAAGGGAAATATAAATAATGAAAAGAAATCTCCACTCTGTGTTGTCTATGAAGACATTTAATATCTGCTATGGGCCTTTTATATAGATACCTCCAAATATATAGACTTACATTTCCAGTTCTTCTGAAGTGGCAACTGTAATTCCCCACACTCTTTCCAAAAATAAGTCTGAATATGCAACCAGTCAGCATCCATTCACTGTCTCCAAACTGACAGAACCAACTTTTTCTCTTCCTGATTTATCCATTCCACTTTCTGGAATGAAACTTTCTTCACATGTATTTACCAAAAATTACAATCTTCAGAAATTCACAAGTATCTTCTGTTTCCTCAGTCTTCAACCCATACATGGTACTAAGCACTATAGATTCTAGTGTCTTTATGTTTGGGGCTGTCACTAAAAAATCAAAAAAAAATTAAAAATTTTCTAGCTTCCTTCTCAAGAAGACAAATTTTAATATGTTTATTACTATTCAGAGGAAAAATATAGAAAAGTATTAAAAAAAAAAAAAATACTGTAATTTAATGATAAAGTGATGTCTACTATATTTTTGCAAATATTTTTTGTAGTGATAGAATTACTGTGTATAGCTAAAATGTTAATTGTTTGTTTTTCCATTTTAACAGAGGTATCTGGAGAGAAGATCGAAATTACTCCTGTTTTGCAGAAAGCAACATCAAGGTTTTGGACTAAACATAAAGCTTTCACATACAAAGTGAAGGATATTGCTTCTTCTGAACTTGTATCAAAAAAATACAGTAAGTGTTTTCAGAGATTTTGTTATTTTATAATATCTCTTAACTTGTGATTACTCATAAAGTTCTGCTGAAATATAAATTGTTTTTATAGTGTTTACTCTAACATGTAACAATAAACGCTACAGATACTCTAATTTTATGTCTATTGCTCTACTGCCATCCAAATGTGTGTCACACAGACTGCCATCCAAAATCAATAAAGGGTTATACCTTGATATTCAACAGTAAAATGTCAAAATGGAGGAGACCAAATAATTCAATCTTTGAATTAAAATGGCTCGAGTTGTCTCACTATTTATTCAGCATTTACAAAAGTGTTTTTCCAGAGGAAACTATATTTGGACTTAAAATATTAGATTACAATAAAGTTCCAGGTCCATGCTCTATAATGTTGGCTACGAGGTGTGACAAAGTCAGTCCTGGAACTCAAAAAGTTTGCAGACTGACTTTGTATCTTGAAATTGCGGTATCGTAGTAATTTGTGACCTATGCAAGATGTTTGGTGGCAGATTGACTGCAGATAAATTACCTATTTATCTGCAGTCAGTCTGAATTAGCAAGCATTGAGTTGAAGGTGCTTTGTGTGTTTTATCACATTTTAAAATGAGCATTTTTTCTGAGCAGTGAATTTGCATAAAATTTTGTTTCAAATTAAGGAAAAGTAAAATCCAGAAAAATGTTAAAGTCAGTTTTTGGAGAAATCACTATGTGTTGTTCACAGACCTTTCAGTGTTTGCAAAGTTTAAAGAAAGATGCTTGTCTGTTGACAACAGTCCTCCCTCTGGCCTTAGAAACTAATAATTCAATCGCTTGTTTTCATAATCAGGAGTAATCAAACTTTAACGATTTAACTATCCACAAAATTGATAGTGAAACTGCAATTTCTTACATGACATGTCAATTCAGCTTTAATACAAGATTTGGGAATGTGATGTATTTCATCCAGGTTTATGCACTGATAATCATGGGGAGTGGTGAGTCCTTACATATCAGCATCGTCATCAGTGCACTGCAGCTGTACACACTTTGTTTCTTCCATTATTGCTGGTGATGAATTATAGGTGTATAGCTATGACTCAAAAATAAAGGCCCTGTCATCTTAATGGAAGACCTGTTCTTCTCCAAAGTCCAAGAAACCAAGACAGTCTCAATAAAATTTGAAGGTCATTCTTATCATATTATTATTATTATTGCTATTATTATTACTGGTATATGATACAAGAGGGAAAACCTCCCACATCACTCATTTGTCCCTCCAATAATTTTTCTAGTTCTTCCTTGAATTTATTCAAACTGTTCACCTCCAGAACACCAGATGAAATTTGTTCTAACAGTCAACCACCCTGCTGGCTGAAGGCAAACCTTCTCATATTTATCCTCCAATCATCCTTCCTCAATTTGAATTTATGCCCCCCCCCATGTTTGTAGTCTGAGCAAGAGGAAGAATCCCATCAGCATTGAGCTTGCTCAATCTGTTTAAAGCCTTAAAAACTTCAGTCAGATCACCTTGCAGGTGCCTAGGCTGACGATGCTGCAGTTTGCAGAACTGAAGCCTGTCTTGGTAAGACCACCCTTTCATTGTCTTCACCAATCTTGTTACCCTTCTCTGCATCAATTCCAGCAGGTCTACATCCTTCCTAAAATGAGGCCTCAAGACCTGTATGTAGTACTTATGATACATCCTAACCATTGCTTTATACAATGGAATAAATATGTAATTAATGATATTGAAATTTCATGATTATTTAATGAAAACTTTTTGAGCCTACAAGTGAGTAAGGCTCCTGGGGTTGATGGCATTATACCCTATAATTTTAAGGCAGGCAGCAAATAAGTGCATTGAACCATTGAGGCTAATTATGAGGGCATTACTGGACTCAGGAGAGATTCTGTTGGATAGGAAAAGTGCCAATGTATCTCCAATATGTAAGGGCAGTTCTAAGCGTGTAGTGGGAAATTACCGACCGGTCAGTCTAACTTCTGTAGTGGGGAAAATCATGGAAGCAATGATCAAAGGTGGAATTCAGGATCATTTAGATAGAAATGGAATTCTGAAGGATATACAGTGTGGTTTTTGTAAGGGAAAATCATGTTTAAGAAATGTGACTAGCTATTTTGACAGGGTCACTCATGAGCTAGATTTAGGGAATAATTTCGACATTGTTTATTTAGATTTCAGCAAAGCATCTTACTCAGTCCCATATGAGCAGTTATTTTATTATTATTATTATTTTATTTTTTTGGCTGGTGCAGCATAAGCCATAGGCTTTCTTGCACCATGTGGTCATTGCTAATACTAATACTTATAAGCTAGAACAGGTTGGAATCACATGGAAAATCCTTAGATGGATTGAAGGATGGCTTTAGGGCAGGAGGCAAGGATTGTGATAAATGGTTATTCCTCAGATTGGGTTAATGAAGAAGTGGGGGTCCCCAGACATCAGTATTGGGACCACTGTTATTTTGATTTTCTTGAATGACATCGATGAAGGGATAGAGGCAGTGGTATATTCGGGCTGGAACGCACCGGAACAACATTCCAGTACTTTTTTATAAATCTTTGTTATTTATTAAACTACACGGTCCACCATTAGAATTATAAAATCCACATTTTTATGTCCAAACTTGGTTGCAGTCTCATCATTCTGCTGCTGACCAACAAACAAAAAGGGCAGTCACGCAAGAATACCTAATCGATCCTGTATTGTATGGGAATTTCTATGATTCTTCTGAACAGTATTTTTTATATTATTTTGGAGTTTTTGTTTTCGTTTTTTTCTTTTCTGATTTTTAAAATTTTTTGTCTTTATTTTTTACTTTTGAAATTTTTATCTAATAGTTATAAATAAATACTGAACAAATATTCTAATCTTTGACTTATTTATTTTTGCAAATGAAAAAAAGCATAGGTAACTATTTGTAGTTAATCAATGAGCGTTCTCGTACTATTTTTTTAGCAATAAATGCCCTCTATCCAGAGGGCATTTATAAATAATGCCCTCTGGATAGAGAGCATTATTTATAAATTTGTAGATAATGTAAAGATTGGTAGAGTAGTTGATGATCACCACCAAGCTTCTTCAGAGTGACCTAGATAGACTTCAGGGATGGTCAGAAAAGTGTGCTTTGCTTTAATCCAGCAAAGTGCAAGATCTTACACCTGGGGAACAGTAACCCCAAAATAACTTATCACTTGGTGGAGTTGAACTAAAGTCAATAGTGGAAGAAAGGGACTTGGGAGTTATGATATGGTCAGACACAAAGTTCTCCGAGCATTGTAGATACTGCAAGGAAGGTCCATTGTGTCCTATTGATGATTTATCAAATGTTTGCTAGTAGGTATAAGGGCATCATAATCCCATTATACAAGGCTATTGTCGGACTACCATTGGAATACTGTGTTCAAGTATGGAGACAGCAACTAAAAAGACATTGAGCTTCTTGAAAGGGTCCAAAGACAGGTAACTTGCCTGGTGAGATTGGCAAAAGGGCATCCATTTGAGGAAAGACTTCAAATATGTGGGCTTGCACAGCTTGGAAACTAGGCATCTTAGAGGAGACCTGATTGAGGTGTTTAAGGCTCGGAGAGGCAAAAGTAAAATGAATGAGGATGAAATTTTCACATTTCCTTTTCTTTTATTATTTATTAATTATTTATTTTATTTTATTATTATTGCTCCTGTTTTTTTTTTTTTTTTTTTTTTTTGGCAGTGCAGCATAAGCCTTAGGCTTCCTTGCACCATATGTCCATTACTAATACTAATAATCGCTTCCTTGTCCCTGCTAGCAAAGTTCCTGTACACATATGTGTACAGGAACTTTTCTGTATGTGTATATCATAGAGAAAACTCAATGAGCTGTCTTGGCAGCCTGTGTGCATTGCTCAGAGAACTTCATATCTGACTGCACAATTACTCCCCCCCCTAGTCTTTTTAATTTTCCAGTGCCCTCAGTGTAATACCACACAGTTGGTACATTAATCTGGGACTATATTTTTTTAACTCATAGGGCATTGTTCATTATGAATTCCCACTTGATCAAACTGTGAACCAGGAAGTACTATGAAACAGCTCTATGGCAATTATATAATGATGTTTGGAGGAAACAGCTAGAAAAATGGGCTTCAGGGAATTGGTACTTGCATTTTGACAATGCCCCTTTGCACTTTCCATTCAAAAATTTCTTGTAATGCCCTCCATCACCATGGTCCATCTCCTTCTGTCATACTCGCTAGATTTAGCTCCCTTTAAATCCTCTCCCCTCCCAAAAAGTCAGAGATTTGCAGTGACTGAGGAAATTATTCAGAATATGACATAGATAAAAAAAAGAAAAGGTAAAATGCAGCCATTATCAACCCACTGCAGGATGGAACCCTTCTCAACAATTCATGTTGAGGGAAATGGACCATAGTCTACCAAACTGGTCCAATGCAAGTTGGCAGATCAACAGTATTTAACAGTCAGGGGCTTAAACCCCAGTCACTCAAAGAGTGTGTGCTACTGAGTTATTGCAAATGCTTTCAAAACTTCCAGTAAAACTGAAAGTGGTGTATCAAGTGAATTGAAATTGGTAACCAGCTGACTTCAAATAATTTCACAGAAAGAAATTGAAGGTTAAGAAATTAGGGTTTCAATGTAGTACCTCACTCACACCACAGAATGTTTTTCATTTGTCTCACACATTCTCATTCAACTGACTATGCAGGCAAATTTTACGAGATGCAACATTTTATTAGAATAAAAATGATTTATTACTAGTTTTCCAACATAATTTGCAAAATAATAATAACATTCGTTGACTGGTTGTAGCATGTGTTCGGACTGGTTTGGAAAAGAACAGTGCCCATGGAAATATTTATAGAAAAGGCATGCAGCAGAAACAGAACTTCTATGAGATAGAGTGGAGGGACTTTGTAGGAAAAGGTGTCATTAATTAACCTCACTTCCCTCTTTTGAATGGAGTCTATCACTCTGAAAGAGGTTATGGGGCCCTGCTCCAATGTCAAAACAGTATTCCATAATAAGGCAAATTTGAGATTTGTACAGAAGAAAAGTAAAATTGAGAGCAAAACAGAAAACCCAGTTTTTTAGATTCACAAGAAGCAATGTTTGTGATGTATTTATACAAAGAGAGAGAGAGAGATTAGAAGTTAGAGTAATCCCCAATTGAGATATGTAATCTTGTCTAGAAATCTGAGTTGTGTTGAAGATAAGCATAGGAGCAGAAGAATTCTTTTTGATAGATATGAGAGAGGACCGAGTTTTAGCAGGACTGAATTTAAGTTATCTATGTCCCATTGAAGAATTACTTGAAGATCACCATTTAAGGAATTGGTAATGGATATTTAAGAACTAGAAGCTTTTTGTGCAGAACAGGGTTTCTCAAACTAGAAGGTAGAATGCAATGTATAATCATCAAAGTTGATCAGAAATCAGAAATCCTATTCAAAACTATGAATAGGATTTCCAGCTAGTGGAAGAAGGTCATTAATACACAAAGAAATGAGTGGAGAAAGAACTGAACTTGGGGAACACAGCATTAGTGGAGAATTTAGAAGACAGAGAACCATTGATCATTGCCCGCAGTGAGCAGTCAGAGAGAAAACTGGATACCCAATTACAAAAACAGTCAGTATTCCATAAGATGGAAGCTTATTTAGAAGACCTCTATGCTAAACACAATCAAAAGCCTTTGAAATGTCAAGAGCAACTGCTTGAGTTTCACCAAACTTTTCCATCATATTTATCCATATATGGGTAACATAAGCCAGTATATTACCAATGGATAGACATTGATGGGAGGGATTTGTCACCCTTTTTAGAAACTGGCTGGCTGGATATGAACAATTTCCGAACAGACGGAGAAACACCAGTGGAATAAGAAAGTGTAAAAAGGTGACACAGAACAGAAGTAAGCTCAGGAGCACAGGTTTTGAAAACAAGTGGAAAAATACCATCAGGGACTTGAAGCTTTCTTGGCATCAAGGGTATTCAAAATTCTTTTGACATCCTTTTGATAGAAGGCTACAGGAGCCACTAAGTGAAGTGTATGAGAATGATAGGAGGTGTTTTACCAAGCTCATCAATACAAGAGTTAAAAGAAAAGTAGGATTCCAGAAGATGAGATTTATCTTTAGCTGAGATAGTAATGGAACCGTTTGGTTTTGATAGAGATGGGAACAGAAATTGGCAAAATTTGCAGCCAATAACTTGGTTAAGAGAACAGAATGCTTGACTACTGTTTTGAAAAGAAGCAATTTTTCTACTTTTAGCCTGTTCAAAATGTTCTATTGACTTATTAACTGCTTTACAATTGTGACAAACTGGTGGATACAGAAAAAGGTGTGGTGCAGAAAATGATCATGGAGATTGGGATGTAAGCCAATTTCAATACGCAGCAGCTTGAACTGCCTTACCACATTTGTTGGAAAACTAAGGTTTAGATAAAGGATGCGATTTTAAGTTGGAATGTGGAATAAAGAATTTCATCCCTACAAGAATAATTTCACTGACAAAATCTGAGTAACATTGACATCAGAAGATTTAAAACAGCAATCCAGCCAAAAAAAAAGAAGAAAAGAAATCTTGCAGATCATTCCATTTTGCATTCTTGTAATGCCAAACAAGAGGCTGCGAATGGCCGTAAAAGAAAGGCTCCATTGGAGAAGATACTATCAAAAAATTTCGATCTAAGGTGCCTAGATCACTCACCTTGATCATGTACTTAGAAGGTTGTTTGTGAGAAAAAGACCAAGGGCTGTATGATTAGGATTGTCTGGTATTCTGGTAGGTAAAACAATGTGTGCAAGGTCATTAGTAAATGCAAAAGCCTCAGCATCTTGACCAGCTGGGTCCATGTGACTAGAAAACTGAAGCCAGCTGATATTTCGAACATTAAAATCACCAAGAAAAATTACCTGACTGTTAGGAAAGTTGGACTGGAAAAAGTCGAGCTTCAAAGAAAGGAAGTCCAAGAGTTCCAAGTGATTAGTGGAATTTGACAGAATGAAGGTAGAAAGGTTTTTAGCCAGAGAAGTTTGAAAAGAGGAAATTCCAAATTACTAAGAATATCAGAGAGGATATATTTAAAGTACCACCTTCGAAGAAAAAGGAATTATATAGCAAATAATTAGGATAACTGAGATTCTGTCAGAAAAAATATATGCAGTTTGGCAGACAGTAAGTACAAATGGATGTCATTGAGATTGGAACTGAGACCACGTATATTTGTGAAATGAATGAGGAAGTGTTTGGGAGGTTTAGATATTTTTGCAGATAAGTTTGTTCTATTAGTTTGAGTAGTCATGATATATTCAGTAGTAAGAAAAAGTGGGGAAAAGGTGCTATAGGAAGTAATGAAATTTTAGGATATGGTATATACACAAGAAAGTTTCAAAGAATTTTTGCATGGTTCTTTATCCTGATTCAGTTCAGTCTTTGTTGTATTCAGCCCATTTACTCATATTTTTTAATCCTGTTATAATATAATGGGTTTTCCACTTGTCATTTGGAGAAATTTGAGTTAAAATCCCATAAAAGATTGGAGTAAATCTTAAAAGTCCCACATCATTAATACTTGCTTTTCAGCCCACATAATATGTAAATTGGCCTATGAAACACGGCATGTTTATTTATTTATTTTAACTTATTATATAGTTATAGATAAATTTTGATTTCTCATTTTACTTTTAAACAACATATTTATTTGAAATCTCTGATGAATAATGCCATTTTTTCTTCTCCCAAACCCCTCCCAGATATAGGTAAAGCCGTGTTAAAGTTGGTATGTCACACTGGCCAGGGATATAAAAGTCACATATTTGAAACAGATATACGGACTGCACAAGAAATTATTAATAAACTGCGGCTGATCTTGGACATGCATTCAAGTACTGTTTATAAAGAATATCAATCCCAGAAAGAGCAAAAATCCCAAAGAAAATCATATAAAAGTCAACTTAGCTTCTCATAACGTGTGTGTGTATATACTTTTGTTGTATATATACTTTTGTGTGTGTGTGTATATATATATATATATATATATATCTCATTGATATAATTAAGAATATGATAGGAGATGTGATTTGATTAGATAATATGGATAGAGTTTGGAAGTTGCCAACCTACAAATCTTTTATAAAAATTCTTTTATAAAAGTGTATAATGTATATACTTTGGAAAAGTAATGTATATAAAATGGTACTTTATATACATTACTTATAAATAAGTAATGTATATAATAAATTTATAAAGTATAGTATACGGTTATAATATAAAACTTTATTTAATAAAGATTAACTATCAATTTAATGACTGTATATAGTAAGTAAAAAGTTGAGTGTACCAATCATGAATGGCATGCAGGCCAGGTTTGTTATTGAAGACAAAAGAACTTAAAATATGCTATGAATGTTATATCAAGAAAAATTCATGACAGACTTTTCATAACTCACTTATGCCAAAAATTACAATCATGAAGGGGAGGAAAAAACCATATATACAACGAGGAGCAAGCAGTTAAAATAAGATAAATAAGCAATCAAGAAGTGCATGAATATCATTATGTACAACCCATGTAAAATGATTATTATATTAAAAAATCATGATTTTTCTTGTATTTTCATTATTCACTTTGAGGATTTAAATGAAACAGAGTTTTGGAATAAACAGAATGTGTGGAACAAATGACTGCACCCACAAAAACAGAAAAGACTGCAGAAAACACTATTCCCATGTCGTTGAGTATCCAACACATATAATTGCACACTAGTCCTAGAGGGTATCATTTGTTTGGATGTGTCTAGGCTGTAAAAGTGGATACATCCATTGCCCAGCATGGGACGATACAATTTTTGAGCACAAGAAAGAAAACAAGCAACAGAGATTTATCACGATAAAGTAGATATGTATGAACCAAACTGTTTGAACATAGCACAATCTTCCAATGGTGTAAAAAGTTTTCATAGTGATGGAAGTCTACCCAACCTGCCACATTCAAGCCAAGCATACAAGATCATTAATGAAACGGCTGTTGGTCAAGTGGATGAGATGGTACAGGCCAGTCATTATGTTACCATGCAGAACACTAGCAAGCTCAACATCATTGTCCATGCTATTGCAGGATTGATTGTGTTGTTCTCCATAATAGTGTTGTCACTTTTACTTTTTTTGTTATTCATTTAGAAAGTTCTGGATTCATATTCCATCACAGAATGGAAAATTAGTAGTAATACATGAACAATTTGTGACTGCTCTGATTACATTTCAGAATATATTTATTTGTTATTAAAAGTATACAAATAAAATCTAAATATCTTAATTTAAAATGTACAATAAAATGTTTAAGATATGCTGAATTAAAAGCATTAAAAATATAATGAAATAAATTTTAAAACACAAGAAGTTTTGGCATCTGTATGTTTATCAACTGTAACATTTGGAAGGAGGCAGTGAGTATAAATGCATGAGGAAAAAAGGAGAAATGTAGAAGTGTCATCACAGAATAAAAGTAAAGAAGAGGGAAAGGTAAGGGAAGAGTAATTCCTGACTGTCTTGAGATTGGTGAAACCTCCAGCACTCACTGGAGGGGTGACCAGTGAGTGCTGAGAGATGCAACTTATGCAGCAGCACTACAGATGAAGATGAGATGTATTTGCATGCCATCATTTCTGTTCAAAGTGTGTCTAGTACTACATGTGTGGGCATATTTCAACCAACAACGAATTTTGAAATCTTATGCACAAATAATAATTTGAGCATCATTTGGCTGGGGGTCCTGTCCCTTCTGCCAGTAGTGCACTGCTGTTGCTGACTGGTTAAAATAAGCATTCCCAGTGGATGAAATGTGGTCTTTCATGTACTCCTCCAGATGACAGATGGCCATCTGTGGTCTGGAGGACTGATGGCCATTGATCATGCAGTACTCTAAGTTCAAAACAGTGTGAGGGACATCTGATCCTTTTGGGCAACATTTTCTTCATCCTTTACTTACCAGATCCCCCAATCTCACCTTTGTGGACTTTTGAGACTTTTGCTTATAGGCTGTTTGACACATCAAGTTGTAGAGATTTCCCAACTTTCGTAATAAATCTGGACAAATCAAACAGTGTTGTCTGCCAAGTTACTTTTAAATGGGAAGATCTGAAAGAATTGCTTATAAAGAAACTTTCAGATATTGACTCTGCTGAATTTATTAACACTGCAGATCACTACATGACTAATCAAGCAGTTATCAAGAAGGATATTTTAAATTTCATTAAGTTTAGTGGAGAATATGTTGTATCATGCATCTACTTAGAATAACTGAGAAAATGATTCGATTAATCAGAATGAATGTGTATACCTGTAGTTCTAAAAACTATACTTTTATTTTTAAAACTTTTGTGCTGTTTTATTTTTAATAAAATATAGCTGACCAGTGATCAAAAATGACCAATCACTGGTGTCAACTATATACATTGAACTGATTCCCATCATCCTATATAATCAGTAGGATGGTGGGGAATGAGTTCACGTAGGGAAGGAGAATATGCCAGAGAATTTATTGAGTTTATTAACTGCAGTAATGAAAATTTAATTTGATGATTAAATTTTGTATTTTAGGTAAAATTAGCTGGGTAAATCTCAACTTTACAAAGTAGTTTTTTATAAGCTTTAAAATTTTGAAAATAAACAGCATTTGAAATAATAAACATGAAAATGTACTGAATTATTCAAATATTCGTAGTTGCAAATGATGTAAGAAAGCTTATACAGTATCAGCAAAAAAAAAAAAAAAAAGAAAAAATCTCCCACATCACTCGTCCATCCCCTACAATAGATGGAAGTTCATTCCAACAACCAACTACCTGCCGGTTGGCGGCAAACTTCTACACTTCTATCCTGTAACCATCCTTCCTCAGTTTGAATTTATATCCCCTCGTGTGTAGTCTGAACAAGAGGAAGGATGTCATCAGCATTGAGCTTTCTCAATCCATTCAAAGTCTGAATATCTCAATCAGACCACCTCACAGGTGCCTAGTCTCCAAGGTTTTTTTTTTTTTTTTTAGGAGCATTAGCAACTAAGGCCATATTGCTCCGGGGATATGCGGTGGTCATTCCCTGACCTTCCCGCATCCTCCGTATTTGGTGGTGACGGGCTCGAACCCCGGTCTAATCAAGAAGGGTGTGCTACGCACTGCTGCTCCTTCCCACCTGGCTACGGAGACGCCTGTCTCCAAGGTGATCTGACTAATTAATTACTAGCATTCTTATTTATTTAAATAAGAATGCTATTAATTACTGCCAATACAAAGAAATGTTCATAGAAGTTAGTCACATTAGGCTCAGAGAAAAATTCTTTTCAAATTAAAGGTTCAAAAACAATTGTTCAGAACAAATGTGCATAGCTAATGCATATTTTTAAGCAGTATTATTTTATGAACTGTGGCATCACTAGAGATATCTGATCTCCAGTGATGCCACAATATAAATTGCAGCAGTGTTTCTTTAGCTGATCTGATTCACCCCATTATTATTACATATATATTCTCCATAATATCTAAAAATAATTTTTGGAAGTGGGAAACCCTGTCTCCCAACTAAATCAGTGTGTTTAACTGTAAGCTTTGTATTGTTGCAATCAACATATTTAACTTCAGTGCACATATGAATATGCAGTAAACCCCCGCTATTCGCGGGGGTTACGATCCTGAGAAATGTCGCGAATACCGAAAACGCGAATACTGAGTTATGGCTCCCATAGTAATAAAGGGGTTCCGTTCCAAAGTATGAAATATATAAGAAAAACTAGTCTAAAATTTTGCCTATGTATGTATTATATGTACCTTCATAATATGACTTGTACATAGACAGTACATAGTGAAATGCAAGCATATGACATCAAAATGAAAATAAGAAACAATTTAATGTTAAATGTAATATTTATTAGAAATTTCAAACAAATCTTTCAAACCAGCGCCTTTGCTAGCAAAAAAACTTATCCCGCCGGTGCTATCACCAGTTTCGCTAAAGTGTTGATAAAGGAGTTTTGCCTTTTCACGAATGATGAGTGAACTTAAGGGAATTTTATTTTGAGTTCGGTCTTCTATCCACAGATTTAAAGCTTTTTCCATTTTTTCTAATTTAACATCACGGGTTACAGAGCAAATTTTTGAAGCAATTAGCGCGTTTTCACGGACACTACGGCAGATTTTTTCTTCCGATTTCTTGATTGATCGTACTGTTGACTCATTGATTTTATAATGTTTTGCCACTGAGGAGACACTTTCACCATTAGAAATTTTGTCTAATAACTCAATTTTATTCGCTAATGTCATCACCTTCTTTGATCTTTTCACATTTCTCTTTTTATTCATAGCCATATTTTTGTAGGGGTTAGAAAGAACTTGTCCACAATAAAGTCACTTTCTTCCGTTAACACACTCGAAAAAGTCTGTTTTACACTGCAAAACGGTAGATTCATCATTTTTGTAAGCATATCAATTTATAAATTGATAAATTTATTCAATTTATAAACATATAAATTAAAAGCAAACGACGAAACCTTCCATGACAAATGCATAACACATACATGCATGTACTGAACAAGGATTAGCGAGAAACATCCACGCTCGCGATTTTGTCACCCCTCTCCCCCCCCACCCACTGAGCGCTGTTTTGACCGGGAAAGATAATTTTAGCCACGCCCATGTTTTTTATGGCGGAAAATATTTACGGCACTTTAAAATTCACATTTTTTTAGGTTTCATTTTATATTAAATCGGCGATCGCGAATACGCGAAACCGCGAATACAGATACCGCGAATAGCGGGGGTTTACTGTATATTTTGCACTCCAGAATCACTTTGATTTTGGGGGAATTACCATGGTGTGTGCATGCATTTAAAATATGTGTTATGGAACATTGCTCCTTTGGACAGCAGAGTGGTTATGAGTGTTTCTTTTCATGTGGAAAAGGCCTGCACTGGACTGGTTTGCACTGCAGTCTACTTGGTGTCGTGTGAGGGTTTCCTGGTCCCGCCCCTTGTGGAAACTCAGATTTTTGATTCAGGACGACAGTAAAACTGAACATAAGCTCAATGTTCAGGTGCAAATCTGTAATTTTATCTGTAATTTTTCGTCTTGTTTGCCAGCTACAAGTTAGCAACAATTTTCACAATTTTATTTGTCTATGACAACTAAAATATAAATTAATTGAAATGATATAATTTGGAATGAAGAATCCAGCAGTGAATATTTTTGAATGTGATGAAAAATTACAGATAAAAAGGGCACCAAGCAACAAGCCAAAAACTCAGGGAAATAGCCAAGTTGGTAACATGTGGGTGGGCATTCATTTGCCTTTTCTCCAGTATGCTTCTATGGGCTAGCAGTTTTTCTGCCAGTATAGTTTTTTTTTTTTTTTTTTCCTTTCTGTTAGTTGTTGGCGCATTGGCCTCTATGGCCATAATGCACTTCCCAAGGTTTTTGCACTACTCTGATCCAAGCTCAAGGCGGGATTCGAACCTGCGACCTTTGGGTTGCCAGGCAGGTGCTTTACCTGCCCGGCTAACCCGGTCGGCGTCAGTATAGTGTTAGCCTTTTGATAATGTACCATGCAATGTATCCTAATATGATAATTAGGTATAATATTAGTATTATTATTTTTAGGTTTCTCTTTTGTTTATAGATTAGGGCACACATACCTTTCCATGGAGCATTAACCAGCCTGTTTTCCAATTTTTTTATATATATAATTAAAATTTCCCATATTCTATTATTCTCTTATTTCTATATTCTCTTATATATGAAAGTCTGCCGGAATTGCAGAGGAATAATGGAAGAAAACTTGGAAGTGAAACCTCAAAGTGGCTAGTGAAAGGAAATATCTTCTTTGCTGCCATGAAGTTATCAAAACAGATGTAAATTTAGAATAATGATCAACCCAAGAGAAAGGTCGGCTACAGAAGTGATAAAAGCAAATGACATGTTAAAAAAATAATGTGAACTCCACACATGATAGCGAACACAAAAGATAAACAATTTTAAATTAAGAAAAGAAGTGTTTTCAATGATGGAAGCAAACTCTGAGGTAAGTTAGGTTACAGGAGGAGGGTTGGTAAGAACTACACTGTTCAACAAAATTAACGGAATAAAATGTTTTTCATGAATATTTTACTGTGAACAGTGTCATCAAAGGCAAATATTTGATATAACACATCCTGGCATACAATTTCCGAGTATCCAATAAAAATTGATCTGCCACCTTACAAAGCCACATATTCTTAATGTGGGATAGCCACATTAGTCGGGATGGCAAGTCATCATCGATTACATGATTATTTGAGATAACGGGTTGTTGGATGACTTCAAGCCAGGCAGAGCTGACACAGCTTAACGTGTTGCAGTGTCATCTTGGCACTATGGAAACAGTTTCAGGAGATGGGAACCATTACAAGAAGAGCTGGCCAAGGGCTATGTCAACCAGAACAGACAGCTATCTGCCTCTAACAGCAGGACTGAACCCTATGATGGCCTGTCATCAAATGTCTCTTGAGGTTACTGCAGCTGCAGGTGAAAACATTTCCAAACAGACTGTGTTAAGACTGTGACTCAATTCAAGTGGGCTCTATGCAAAGAAGCCAGTGGTTTGTATCCCATTAACTCTGCTGCACACGTAGCACAGTGGTATCGTCACTGTCCTCCTCACACTGGTTGGAAAAGATCTGGGTTCGAATCCCGTCGACATGAGGAACTTTTATGAGCTTTTTTCACTCCGTGGCTGAGTTAGTCAGTCTCAGGCATAGATAGCAAGGTTTTTTCTGCAGAAAATGTGTTTTTCACCAAACAGAGCAGGTAAATTGACCAGAGAACACATGCAATTTACAGACACAATACAAATGGGTAGTTGAAAGTAACCTTCCAGGTCACACTATAATAGTTTAGTTCAGTTTTTTTTTTTAGTTTATCCCATTAACTCCAAACCACCGCAGAGCTCAACAAAACTGATACCATGAACATATGACTTGAAGCCCTGACAAATGGGGTATAGTTCTATTCTCTGATGGGTGCCATTTAAGCCTACAAACTGATTCTAGACATTATTTCATCTCAAGACGTGATGTGGTACTATCCCTCCAACATATTAGGGAAAGGGACACATGATGGAAGCAGTGTTCTCATATGGGATGGAATAATGATCAATAGCCACACCCTCCATGCTTTTTCATAGGGGTACCGTAACTGACTGCGCAGAAGTACCGAGAACAGATCTTCGAACCCTAAGTATGACATTTTAGGGGTGGCTCAGATTTTATTTTTATGCACGACAATGCCACTACACATAGAGCTCAAGTGGTGGATATCTTAAAACTTGAAGATATTCAACTACTGTACTGCCATGGCCTGCACAATCACAGACTTAAATCCAATCAAATGTTGTTGGCTTGCAATATGATACCCCTTGGGCAACACATTGCATGCCAACAACGAACTCCTTAGTCACTTGGTGAACTAAGGTCTGTGCTGATGGAAGAATGGGATTTGTTGCCACAAACCCTTATAGACACCCATACAAAGCCAGAAGTAGAATGGGGTGCCAGCCCTAGGTGCAGCATTTTAAGGGTGCATCCGACCAGTTATATATTTTAAAATTGCTTCATTTTTGATTTAATTACAGTCGGACCTGTGTTTAACAATCTTCTTTAGAGCGAATTTTTTGAATTCCTTTTGGTAATTACATTTAAAAGTTTCTGTAGAATGAAGACAATTTCCATATAATGAACAGATTACAAGAGACTTAACTTTGCATGCTTTCTTTCCAACTCCAGCCTTTAGGCAATTTAAGCTATTAGAAAGTGCAAATTAAGGGTTAAAGGATTACCGTTCCACAATGTAAGTGGAACATTGTGCCCAAGTATGCAGCCACTTATCACACATACCAAGAAGTCATGCTAGTCAACTGCTTTCTACATCCAGTCAAAAGATTAAG